>NW_016157631.1:15144-23167 GCF_001687245.7 Rhagoletis zephyria | reverse complement strand
GATTTTGTTATCGATATTTATCGATTTTGTTATCGAAAATCTTTTTTGCTATTCAAAATCAAAAATAAATAGGTTTAAAATCAGGGTTTGAAAATGCTGTAATATTTTTATTTAATTTGCATTTGCGGTGCTTTGACTTCGGCATATATGATATCGAAAGCAAAGCAAAAGCAATTCAGAAAAACACAAATGCTTTGGCTGCCGTTTTGCTATGAAATTTCGAAAGCAAATTGTGGAATCACAAAGACAGCGCAGCAGCAGTAAATCAACAGGAATTTGACTATAAATTTGCTGGGAAGCATCGAATTGGCAGAAATAGAGGATATTATATGTATGCGAGCGCAAATCCACTAGTCGCTTACCCTGATAAGCTTTGCATTGATGGCGGAGTTAATATGTACTTAGATAATATACCATGCTGCAAAAGCGTCATGTGTATAACACAGCCAAGCAGATAACAGCACAGAAAAAGCACTATCACAGAAAATCGAAAGCAATAAAATTGTTTAAATAAACTGCAGATAAAAAAAAAATAAAATAGACTTTTCAAAGTTACAGCAAAAGCAAAGCAGTTCGAATCAAAATCGAAGATTTTAAAGCTAAGCAAAAGCGAAAATAGTAATGCTGTTGCTGCTTTGCTGGCAGTTTTTCAAACCCTGTTTAAAATTATTGGATTCTTTAAATTTCTTTTTAAAGATGCGAAAACAAAGGCAAATAAACCATCACAAAAAATATTCTTTTGTGCGTTTACCTGTGTCCTTGACCTCAGACGCTATATTTTTCCATGCCAAACTAGTCATGTCTGTTGTACAGTCGTTTTTTTGTCTGTATAGTTTCATAAACATGGGTTTTATTGTAAATTCGACTAAAAGAATTGAGGAAGATACTTCCGCCTGTGAAATGGGCATGCTTATTGCAAAAAATACTGCGCAATGCTAATCTCACCTCGTTCAGAAAACCGCGTCGCACGTGCGATACGCATGCAATATTATATCGTAGCGGTGTCGCACGAGCGATATGCATGCGATATTATATTGCATCGGTGTCGCTGTCGTGCAAGTGTGCACAGTTTTCATCGCTTTCTGTCAATTACCACGTACTCAGCATGCCGATGTCGCATCCATATCGTATCGCATATCGCATCGCATATCGCATCGCATATCGTATTGCACTAAGGTGCACCATGCCTAATAGGAGCGCAGCAATACATACACACATACATATGTATGTTTGGATATATGTGCACAGTCCAGTAGCGAAAATGGTTACTGGTGACATCGTCACTAATGAGGATTTGGTGACATCGTCGCTCTTGCTGTGAATCCTAAGCGACATATAGCTGACAATGATACTGGTGACAATGTCATGCAGGTGTACTCCTATCAAAGACTTATAACAGACAATGTCTTTCATCTGTCACTTATAAAAAGTTTATTGCAGGACATTGTCGCTTGAATATCATCAATGGTCACTGCATGACCAAGTCATGCAGATGACATCAACGACGAAATTACCATTTATAGTCATGAACGACTTCCATACAAACGGAGCCCAAAGTCATTTAAGACGCAACTTTTCCGTACAAGACTCTTAAGTGGCATGACATTCGCTACGGGGAGAAAAAGTATTTTTGGATATTCATTCAAAAACTTTACATTTATTACAATTCAATTTATTTTCCCTTTGGTTGAATATTGTAATGTCGACACATATACCAGGACAGGTATTCACTCAAATTCAAACAAAATTTAAGCCAAAATCATTCATTCGTTTTGTATATGAATAATTCATAAGCCGTTTTGGATGGATTCATGCAGCCTTCTAGTATGTAGTGATAACTTGACACCATACACCTAGTCGATAGAATTGAGATATTGAAAATGTTATAACGGCATTAATTGTAGATTTTTTCTTGTAAATTTGTTGTGAAAAGAAAACAGTTTTAGCTTTCGTTTTTCTGGAAAAAATTGAGAGGACCCTTTTTCGAACAAAATTCAGTATTAGTGCTAACTTGACACCATGCCCCAGCGTCGACTAAATTGAGATTACAAATGTTACAACGGCATTAATTGTAGCTTCTTTATCACGAACTAGCTAATGCCCGCTTACTTCGCGGCGTCTAATAAGAACTTTTGGGTTGGCCAATGAAAAAGGGCGTTTAAAAGTAAAAATAGTATGTAAAGTCAAAATTTTTGTTTTAAGTTGAAGCCACTAAGGCGCAGTATCCTCCTCACACATAGGCCAATAATAGTAACGCTGTGATACCATATGGAATACCATAAATTTTCACATAAATTTTACCTTTTACTAAAAATTAAAAACAAAGTTAACATATTTCATTGGGATCTAAAACTCTAGGAGAAAACGGTTCCCAATCGAATAAAACTTGCGCGTTCACGTAAATGTATATCGGTCCAGCCTTTCCAATAATTACCACTTTTCGCCATAACTACGGTATTGATAACATATGTAGCTGTGGCGAATTTCAGAAAATTAACGTACGCGTTTCAAGAGATAAGCTATATGAGAAGTTCAGTTTGTATCAGGGACCGAAAATAATAATTATTTCAAAAATTTTAATGAAAAAATCAAAAGGTTCAAAATATCGTAGAACAACTTCGAATATATAAATGCGCATGTTTTTCATGCTCTGTACGAATCTCTTACGATTTCAAAACGTATATTAAAATTATAACTACGAATTACATTTCGATTTCAAATTAATCGCTCAAAAAAAAAATCATATATCGAGTTATATTTTTTTGATCAAAAATAAAACTAATTTTTCGAGTGTTATTTTTTTGCTCTGAAGCAATAATTATTTTGTGGAGTTGTTTTCTTTTCGATCAAAAATGAGTTTTATATTTTTGATCAGAAATAATCATTATTTTTTGAGTTTTATTTTCTTCATCAAAAATAATGATTCTTCTTTGAGTTTTATTATTCTGATAGGAAATAAAACTCATTTCTTGAGCATTACTTTTTCTCTCAGAAATAAAAATTAACTTTTGAGTTTTATTTTTTTGGCAGATCGAAAAACTCAAAACGCCTCACTTCATCTAAACTCAACTCACCACACCTCAACTCACCTCACCTCAATTTACCTCAACTCAACTCAACTACCTTACCTCAAGTCATCTCAACTCATAGCTGAAATACAATGCCGGCGAACGGCGAACTCACCACAGCGAAATTCGCGCTGTTAAAATTAGAACACCCGCAAGCATATGAAATTGAACACAGCCAAAGCGAAATGCGAAGTTCGCTTGGCGGCGTTTCATAGCGATAGATTTATTTCTATCGTCCTGCTGGGCGATGACAGCTGTGCGTGCCAAAGGTGGCCGTATTTGTTTTTTGCTTTCAAAGTTTTAAAAGAAAACAACCTAAACACAAATTTTTTTTTGTTGTTTGAAAAATATAGTTGTGGATTCGTTAAATCTGGCTTGAAACAAATTATTTACAAAAATCTTTCTTTGTTTTATACATTTATATTTGTTATCATTTCCTCATTTCTAAATATGGTTTAGTTTTTTCTAAATATGGTCACCCAAATTATAAAGGCGACCAAATGGGATCAGCTGTTTTCGCTACCGCTCTAATTCTGTCTAAGTAGGCGAAATAGCTGGGCGAACGGTGAACGACAGCATCGCCCAATTCGGCGAAGTTTGCCGTTCGCCGGCATTGTATTTCAGCGATCACGTCATCTCAGTTCAGCGAAGCAAATCACAAATACAAATACAAAGACAAAGAAACGTTGCTGACAACAAAAAAGGCAATAGGCCGGCCGGTTTTAAACTACGCAGCATCAGTGTGGTCGCCGGAGACTAGTAGGACGCAGTAGACGAAGCTACAGACGGTACAAAACACAGCACTTAGGACAGCGACCGGATGCCTCCTGATGTCACCAGAACACCACCTCCACGATGAGGCGAAAATCTCCCAATTAGGGAGCACAACACGATGCTCTTCAAGCAGTTTCTGGTTGGGAGCCACAGATGTGGCCACCCAAATAGACAGCTGCTTGCAGAGGAGCCCTCGCCGAGGCACGTCAGGAGGCATCTATACGAACTGCTCACAGACAGGCCCTGAACGGCATTCACAGGGACGCAGTCTCGAGTTATGTAGCCTCAAGACCAGTGAATGCCGTTCTAGGCACACAAACACCGGACATCGACGCGACGGAGCTCCATCTGCCTCGGGAGATCAGAGCAACAATAGCCCAACTTCGCTCTGGCTACTGCAGCAGGCTAAACTCCTACCTGAGTAGGCTAAATGCGGAAGTGCCGAATGAATGTCCGACATGCGGAGAGACCCTCACGACTCGAAACATCTCTTTGCATGCCCGGAAAACCCCACAACCCTAACGGCGACGTCCCTGTGGACCGACCCCATAGAGGCTGCACGCTTCTTGGGGCTGCCGTTACTGGAACTCGACGACAACGACTGAGATATCAGCCGATCTGGGCGGGGTTGTTGTAGCCGCTACAGCAACAACAACAACAAATACATTTTATTTCTGAACTGATCAGCGCGTATTTTCAAGCAGAGCATTGAAGGAAATATACATAATTCGTAAACGATTCGCTGCTAGCGTTGCACACATAGATATGTGTTTACATTTGTGCGAGCATATGTACATACCAGGGATGTTAGGAATATTTGCATTTCAAACCCTCACTTCAACATTCGCATTTTTCGCGAATGTGTACATAATTAGGGGATTCACAAGACGTGTTAACCGTCGTAAAATCTTAAGGTTAACATCTTTTTTAATTAAAATGGTTTTAGGGGATTTCTAACTAAACCGAAATTCTTTTAAACTGATAAAGAATATATAATTAGCCAACCCCCCAACCATTTTAACCGCTATTTTACATAAACAAGTGTTAAGCTTAAGATTTTACGACGGTTAACACGTCTTGTGAATCCCCTAAATATTGTTGAATTGGCTTGCAAATACGCGCTGATCAGTTCAGAAATAAACTTTATTTGTGATTTGCTTCGCTGAACTGAGATGACGCGAGTTGAGATGAGGTAGTTGAGTTGGGGTGAATTGAGGTATGGCGAGTAGAGGTGAACTGAGTTAGGGTTAGTTCAGATGAGTTGAGGTGTGGTGAAATGAGGCGTTTTGAGTTTTTCGATCTACAAAAAAAAAAAAAATAATTAAACTCAAAAGTTAATTTTTATTTCTGAGTGAAAAAGTATCGCTCAAGAAATGAGTTTTATTCCGATCAAAATAATAAAACTTAAAGAATAATCATTATTTTTGAAGAAAAAATAAAATTAAAAAATAATGATTATTTCTGATCAAAAATATAAAACCCATAATATGAGTAGTCCACTTGCAAACAGCGTTATGTGATTTTATAATAGAGCGCAATAAATTTGAAAAAAGGAAACGACTACGATAACAAGTAACATTGAAATCGAATCTTTTTTATTATTACCTGAAAATTTGGATAAATAAGAACCTTATAAAATTGTAACATAAAATAACACGACATAAGATAACATTAAAATTTTAAAGTCAAGAGCTACAATTGATGGCATAGTAACATATTGGATATCTCAATTCTATTGACTAGGTGTATGGTGTCAAGTTAGCACTACATACCATTTTTTCTTAAAAAAGAAAGCTACAAATTTTTTCTTTCCACAAAAAATTTACACTAAAAAACATACAATTAATGTAGTTATAATATTTTCAATAACTCAATTCTATCGACCATATTAAAAAGAATGCGAGTTACAAATTTTTTCTTTCCACAACAAATTTACAACAAAAACACTACAATTAATGGCCTGCGAGCCAAAAGTAGTGAAAAATCTGGTAAAACCGCGAATTTCATTCACTTCAAAACTGGTGAAAAATCTGGTGAATTTTGTATGGGCGGCGTGCAGATTTTCACCAGTTTCCCCCTGTACGTGTGAGCCTTGCATCACTGTCGCACTCATTCAGATACTTCGTGAGGAGAACATATAGCTGCACTCGTCTAGCATTTCCCACTTGAGCCGGCGCAGGGTTGCATTCTCTTCACAGCGAATTCAAAATAACCTTAAAAACTTAAAATAAAAAATCTTGAAATTTTTTTTGATTTTTATTTTTCAAGCTCATAAAAATTGTTGAATAAAATTTATTTTTCAAAATGCATTGTTAACCTAATATACATAGTTAGTAATCAATATTTTGAATAAAAATTATAATTAACAGTAATAATAAAGATATTTTTACATACATATGTGGTTGTTTAATTGCTTATTATTAAGACTACTACTCTCTTGCATATAGCTGTTTTCAAAAGTTGCAAAATTTCTATAAAAAAGTTAGGTTTAAAAGTATTGTAATCAAAAGAAAGGTAATCGATTTACCATTCTTTTAATATATATTAAAATTTGCAAATCATTTGCACTGGTTCATAAAAATTTAGTTTTGTTACGACTTTGCAAAATTTGACGACTTTTTCACTTCTTACATACATATAGATGTTTTCAAAAGTTGCAAAGTTTTTTATAGAATAGGTAACCGATTTTAACAATGTTATAATCAAAAGAAAGGTAATTGATTTACCTTTCTTTTGATATATTTTATAAGTTGCAAATCATTTACACCGTTTCGCAACAATTAGTTTTGTTACAACTTTGTAAAATTTTACGACT
This sequence comes from Rhagoletis zephyria, assembly GCF_001687245.7. NCBI lineage: Eukaryota > Metazoa > Arthropoda > Insecta > Diptera > Tephritidae > Rhagoletis > Rhagoletis zephyria. The sequence goes on along the minus strand of NW_016157631.1, from coordinate 16,510 downwards.
TTTTCACTTCTTACATATAGATGTTTTCAAAAGTAATGTAATAGTTTTACCTCTCTTTTGATGTATATTAACAGTTGCAAATCAATTACACAACAATTAGTTTTGTTACAGCTTTGCAAAATTTCACTTTTTCACTGCTTCCTTATAGATGTTTGCAAAAGGTCCAAAATTTTTATAAAGATGTAAAGCGATTTCAGCGATATTATAATCAAAATGAAGGTAATTTATTAACCCTTCTTTTGATGTATAGTAACAGTTGTAAATCATTTACAAACTTAGTTTTCTGATGGTGCTCATGGCGATGAAGCTGCTGGCGTTGAAGGTGCTGATGGTGAATGCCAAACCTGTAAACAAAAAAATATCAATTAAACTTTATAAACATACATAGAATCTCAATATATACCTTTAGATTGTAGCGAAGTCGCTGGTGTTTTGCAATCTAAAAGAAAAATTTCATTATAATCACATAAAATTCTTTAATATGTATTCTTTCTTCGTATTTCTTCACAGTATGTATACTGCCATTAAAACTTCGATTTTCTAACTTGCTCGCTCTAACGCATAGAATTCTTATTAGAGTACGAATTCTTATCGGGTACGCAGCTCTAACAAAGGGAAATTTTGTTGACAGTTGAAACAAAAAATTTGTAAGTGTGTGGGTGAGATGACTGAAAAGTTCTGAATGTGTTTGTAAATCGTATGATTTTCAGGGGAAAGTGGTGAGCCGTGGCTGGCTGGGTAGTTAACTTTTCCAATTTCAAAAAGTGTAGTGCTAACTTGACATACGTCATTTTTACCAGTTTTGACAATTTTTGATTCTTCTAGGGTTCATTATTTTTATATATGTGTATAGCTCTTTATCTAACAAATACCATTAAATCTAAATTTCAGACTTTGTACAAAAATTAAAAAAATTCCACAAACCTTTCATCTCAATCCCATGTATTTAAAATTTAATTTCTAGAATAATTTTTGGTATGAAGTTTTATAGCTTATTAAATTCTAGTATCATAAAATGCAAGTTTTAAGTTGCTAAAAAATCCCGTTGATTTGTGTTAATTTTTTTTTGCTGACTGTTCACGCATTTTATGCCATACAGAAAAGCGTGCATAACACCGTCAGCAAAACAAATTTCAACAAGTAAGAAAGTCTAAGTTCGGGCGGAGCCGAACATTAAGTACCCGGCGCAAGCATTAAATATATGTTTTCCACCTTTCCGAAAGCTACCGCTACATGATAAGCCGGGGTGTATACATTTTAAGTAAATTAGCGTCCTTAAATTTCGAAATATTGAAATTTCAAGCATTTCTGAAATTTACCGTTATATGAAAAGCGGCCTCAATTTTAGTCCGATTTCAACAATTTT
>NW_016157631.1:0-15020 GCF_001687245.7 Rhagoletis zephyria | reverse complement strand
CTGATCATTTATGTATACATTTGTCTATATCTATCTCGATTCGTTTTGCCTGTTACAAACAACCGTTATGTGAACAAAGTTATAATACCCTTGTGCACAAGTGCGTTCGGGTATAAAAATCAACGCGATTTTTTAGCAACTTAAAACTTGCACCTTTTTTCTAGAAATTAAAATTAAAACGCATGACATAGGAATGAAAAGCTTGTGGAATTTTCATAATTTTTGTACTATCTAAAATTTAGGTATTTGTTAGATAAAGAGCTATACTTTTCTATAAATATAATGAACCTCAAAAAAATCAGAAGAGAAGTAGTCAAAACTGTTAAAACTATTGATGTGCTATCTTTTGTCGCGGGGTGTACATATCCAGTAATTAAACACTCGTTGGATTTGCAAATATTGGCTTGTATGTTGATATTATACTTTGAGAATATGTTAACAAAGTCTCCGCTGGTTTCGGCTGTCGCACAGTGTTATTAAAGTCTTGACAAGTGAAATATAAACAAGTAAGAAAGTCCAAGTTCGGACGGAGCCGAACATTAAATTCCCTGCGCAAGTATTTAATATATGTTTTTCACCTTTCCGAAAGCTTCCGCTACATGGTAAGCCAGGGTGTATCAATTTTGAGTAAATTAGCGTCCTTAAATTTCGAAATTTGAAGTTCCAAGCATTTCTGAAGTTTACCGTTATATGAAAAGCGGCCGTAATTTTAGTCCGATTTCAATAATTTTCAACGTTTTGCTTCTATATGGCAAGCACAATAACCGTACCATGTTTGGTACAAATTGGTAGAACGGTTACCGAGATACATATATGTGATCATAAGTGGTGGCCCATTTTCCAAAATTTTATCTTAAACGTATTTCTTGGTAAAGAATTGTTGCAAGCATCAATTTTGAATAAATTAGCTTTAATATTTACTGATTTATCGAAGATTTCGTATTTCTCTAAATTACCGTTATATGGGATGTGGGCGTGGTTGTCGCCAGATTTTAAAAATTTTCGGCCATTTCGTATGCTATACCAAGGCCAACAACTGTGCCAAGTTTGGAAGAAATTGGTGCAGCGGTTACCAAGATATATATAATATATAATATAATATTCTTATTTTTCGTCTGAAAATTATTGTAAATATCAATTTGGAGTGAATAATCTTCAGCAGTTACTAAAATAACGTAGTTTTCGTATTTCTGAAAATTACCGTTATATGGGAGGTAGGCGTGGTTATTGTCAAATTTGGCCCATTTTCAATACCATCCGTCCTACGCCCGAAAGAAGTGCACGTACAAAGTTTCGTTAAGATATCTCAATTTTTACTCGAGTTTACGGTGCACAGACGGACGGACGGACAGTCACCGCTTAATCGATTTCTCTTTTCATTCTGATCATTTATGTTCAACAATTCAATTTATATGAGCAACACCTTCCACAAAAAAAATTTACCAAATATCAACGGTAAGTCCTAGCTACTTAAATATTGCACCTTGAATTGAATGGGTTACAGCATACTCAGAATATTTCTAATATTTTGGACAGTAAACCAATATTTACTCCCAATGAGCGAAACATAAGTACGAAAACTCAAAAAGAGCAAGAATTTGTAAGTTTTATGCACCCTGTACGCATATAAAAAGAATCGGAGTTTGATTTTCAGAAATAAAAACTGCTTTCGAAAGTTACTTTTTACGAGGTATAACTGCTCCTGCAATTTCTTTTGGAAACTCTCGAGTTTGACATACTTTGGAAAATGACTTGCATTTGCACATCTAATAGCTTTTTTATAATTTTATCGAGTATACAGGGTCGTCTGCAGTTCTCAAGAAAAACCACAAGAAATATTTTTCATTGTTGCTGTAAATTTACTTGAAGAATTAAATATACGAGCATTTTTTCTTGTTAGTTGCATAAATACCATAATATCTACTGATTTAAAAAATCTTGATAGAAGAAAATTACTTTTCCATTTCTTGTGCGCTACTTTTTTATGATGTTTTCATTTTTTTGAACTGCAGACCGGCTCTACAGTTTTACAGCTTAGCTGGCGAGATGGGGATTTCACATACACATGGAATTATAGTTGCAGAATATGATAGCATATATAACTCTATTCTTTCTTATGGCGACTTAGGCGGTTATTGCTTATGGCCACAGAAATTATGAGAATATATACGTTTTTTAATATCTCCGGCAAATTTCCTGGCAAAATTCATGATATTTATTTATTTTATTTATTTTAATTTCAATACAACAACCATAGGTTATATTTCAGTATTGAATATTAAATTAAAATGACTACAAAACCAAACAATGTTTTAATCTTAAAGCTAAAAAATTTATAAATTACAGAGATTACAATTTAAAATCCTACAATATTGAAGTTAAGAACTAAACACAATGTGAAAGTAGAAGTTAGAAATTAGAAGTTTGAAGTTAGGGATAGAAAATGGGTTAAAAATGGACTATGCATTGAGATTAACATATTAATACATATGACTAGGGCAAATGGAAAATATGTTTTTTATTCACTCGCTGTATAATTTAAGTAATGTACTCTTGAAGTGCGATGTGACCCTAATGCTCCTTAGTTGAGCAGGTAGTTTGTTCCAAAGGTGAACCGAGAAAACGAAAAATTGGCGCTCAGATATCATAGAGTTGTAATTTGTGTGCAAGAGCTGATGTGATCGTGATGATCGAGTAGTTTGAAGGCGACTTTTAAGAAGTGGGTGTTCTTCTGTGACCATGATTTCATGAAGCAGCGTTAGACACTTAAGTTTCAACAGATTATCGAACGATATAGACGATATTTTCAGAGCCTACGGAGAAATGTGGTCGTGACGTCTTTTACCAATTATATATCGCGCTATGTTATTGTATAGTATATTCAGTTTCTTATTACACGTGCTATCACAGTATGCATATAGTTCGCAACCATACAGTAGTAGGATTGGCAGCAAGTAGGATTTGGCTAAAAGAAATCTAGTTTTAACTGGTGTGAAGTATTGCGTAGTCCATAGTGATCTGAGCATACCATACACATTGCCAATTGCACAGTAGATGTGATTATTCCACGTCAACGTTCTATTAAATGTTACACCTAGGTTTCTGGCTGAATCAACGAAGGGTATCACTGTTCCGTTCAATATCACATTATCGTAATTACAGAGATCTAAGTATTTTTTGTAAATGGCTATGCACTGCGATTTTTTAGGATTTAAAACTAGGCCATTGTTGCTGGCCCATTCATTAACACGGGTTAAGTCGGAGTTTAAATCATGAATACACAAATTTATTGACACTACAGGACAGCTCACATATAGTTGCACATCATCAGCATAAACATGAATGTTGCAGTGCTTCAGTACTTTAGGGAGATCATCAACGTATAATACAAATAATAATGGACCGAGTATGGATCCCTGGGGAACCCCTTTGGACACGGTTAAATAATTGGATTCCTCGTTGCCCACACTTACTGCTTGAGTCCGTCCGAGAAGATAAGAGTTGACCAGGCTCACCGCTGAAGACGAAAAGTGGAATATATTTCTTAATTTTAAACATAGCAGTTGGTGATCGACCGTATCGAAAGCCTTGGAGTGGTCAAGAAGAGTTAGAAGAGTTACGTANGGATTAAAGTATTTTTTGTAAATGGCTATGCACTTTGATTTTTTAGAATTTAAAACTAGGCCATTGTTGCTGGCCCATTCATTAACACGGGTTAAGTCGGAGTTTAAATCATGAATACAAAAGTTTATTGACACTACAGGACAGATCACATATAATTGCACATCATCAGCATAAACGTGAATGCTGCAGTGCTTTAGTACTTTAGGGAGATCATCAACGTATAATACAAATAATAATGGACCGAGTATGGATCCCTGGGGAACCCCTTTGGACACGGTTAAATAATTGGATTCCTCGTTGCCCACACTTACTGCTTGAGTCCGTCCGAGAAGATAAGAGTTGACCAGGCTCACCGCTGAAGACGAAAAGTGGAATATATTTCTTAATTTTAAACATAGCAGTTGGTGATCGACCGTATCGAAAGCCTTGGAGTGGTCAAGAAGAGTTAGAAGAGTTACGTAATTATTGTCCATATTAACTCTGATATCATCTGAAACAGTTAAAAGCGCAGTGACACAACTTTTATTCGACCTGAAGCCAGATTGGTATGCACTCACAAGCGAGTTTTTGGAAATAAACGAGTTTATCTGTTGGTGCATAATTCGTTCGAGAACTTTGGAGAGAAAGGGCAAAATCGCAATGGGTCTATAATCACCATTTGGTTTCCGAATAGGTATTATTTTGGCCCTTTTCCAACAATCGGGAAAAGTTGCAGTCGTTAGTATTGAATTTAGCACGTAGGTGAGATAGGGAAGGATTTTGGGAAGGATACATTTAACAAACTTGGGATTTAGGCCATCAGGTCCAACAGCGTTCGATTTTATGGATAGTATGGACTGGACAACATCACACTCATTAACACAAGCAAAGCTAAAATCTGACAAGGACTTGGTCGGACTAACACTGTAGCTATCGTAGCATGGTTTACCCGTGGAAGCAATGGATTCTATAAACTTTTCATTTAAATCATTGACACTAATATCATCATCAACCGGATGCGTATTTTTATTTATATTTCCCAACACGATTTCGCGAATTCTTTGCCAGGTTTGCTTAGAACCTGTTGCTGCGCTGAATATATGTTCATAGTATTTAGCTTTTTGATACTTAATAGCTTTAGTTACCTCGCTTTTCAAAATTTTGTAGCTTCCATAAAGAGCTTCGGTTTTATAGCGTTTCCAACTTTGATATAAACTGTTTCGTTTCTTANCATCAACGTATAATACAAATAATAATGGACCGAGTATGGAGCCTTGGGGAACCCCTTTGGACATGGTTAAATAATTGGATTCCTCCTTACCCACACTTACTGCTTGAGTCCGTCCGAGAAGATAAGAGTTGACCAGGCTCACCGCTGAAGACGAAAAGTGGAATATATTTCTTAATTTTAAACATAGCAGTTGGTGATCGACCGTATCGAAAGCCTTGGAGTGGTCAAGAAGAGTTAGAAGAGTTACGTAATTATTGTCCATATTAACTCTAATATCATCTGAAACAGTTAAAAGCGCAGTGACACAACTTTTATTCGACCTGAAGCCAGATTGGTATGCACTCACAAGCGAGTTTTTGGAAATAAACGAGTTTATCTGTTGGTGCATAATTCGTTCGAGAACTTGGGAGAGAAAGGGCAAAATCGTAATGGGTCTATAATCACCATTTGGTTTCCGAATAGGTATTATTTTGGCCCTTTTCCAACAATCGTGAAAAATTGCAGTCGTTAATATTGAATTTAGCACGTAGGTGAGATAGGGAAGAATTTTGGGAAGAATACATTTAACAAAATTGTGATTTAGGCCATCAGGTCCAACAGCGTTCGATTTTATGGATAGTATGGACTGGACAACATCACACTCATTAACACAAGCAAAGCTAAAATCTGACAAGGACTTGGTCGGACTAACACTGTAGCTATCGTAGCATGGTTTACCCGTGGAAGCAATGGATTCTATAAACTTTTCATTTAAATCATTGACACTAATATCATCATCAACCGGATGCGTATTTTTATTTATATTTCCCAGCCCGATTTCGNACAATGGATTCTATAAAATTTTCATTTAAATCATTGACACTAATATCATCATCAACCGGATGCGTATTTTTATTTATATTTCCCAGCCCGATTTCGCGAATTTTTTTCCACGTTTGCTTAGAACCTATTGCTGCGCTGAATATATGTTCATAGTATTTAGCTTTTTGATACTTAATAGCTTTAGTTACCTCGCTTTTCAAAATTTTGTAGCTTCCATAAAGAGCTTCGGTTTTATAGCGTTTCCAACTTTGNAAATTACCTCGTTTTTCAAAATTTTGTAGCTTCCATAAAGAGCTTCGGTTTTATAGCATTTCTAACTTTGATATAAACTGTTTCGTTTCTTAATCAATATTTTAATATTTCCATTAAACCATGGACGACTTTTACGTATGTTTGACTTCGTTATAAGTGGAACAAATTTATCAAAAAGGTAGCTAATATGGGTTTGAATAAAATCAATTTGATCATTAGGTGATATCAGACATCGCACGGATGTCCAATTAATTAGGTCAACACTTTTTCCAAGCTCGTCATAATTAATATGTGCAAAGTCACGGTAAGAATAGAAACTGTTCTTGNGGTGGAACAAATTTATCAAAATGGTTGTAATATGGGTTTGAATAAAATCAATTTGATCATTAGGTGATATCAGACATCGCACGGATGTCCAATTAATTAGGTCAACACTTTTTCCAAGCTCGTCATAATTAATATGCGCAAAGCCACGGTAAGAATAGAAACTATTCTTGCGTGTAAATTCAAAATCAAAGGTTAGGAAAATAAGATCATGATTTGAGAAACCAGGAAGTGAAAGCTGGTCATACAGAAGCACTTTAGTCTTATCGCTTACAAAGAAAAGATCCAGCAGCGAGCTATTCGTTCGCGTAAAATGTGTGGGCATCGAGCAGTTGACGGAGACAAGTCCCAAATTATTCATAGCAAGCGCAAAATTATCGTCACTTAGTAGATTAGAATTGAAATCNGAGCGAAAAATTATCGTCACTTAGTAGATTAGAATTGAAATCACCTTCTATGACAATATTGCTATGCGATAAAGTTAGTTCTTCCAAAAAGTTAATAAATTGTGTATAGTTTACGTTTTTGTTTGTTGTTTAGTAAGTGTTTAACTAATAAGATTCTGTCTGATTTTGTAGCTATTACCAAAAACAGATATTCAATAGAGCTTAGATTCAAAGACTTGCAATTGAGTTTGCACGATATACCTGATTTGACAAATATGGCAACACCACCACCTCGCTCAATTCTGTCTACCCGAAATAAATTATAGCCGTTGACATACACAACCTCATTATTATGCCAATCAGAGAACCAAGTCTCCGATACACAAATCACATCAACATCAGAGGATTCAAAAAGGTACCTGAATTCCTCAATTTTCCTGGGCAAACTTTGAGCATTGATATGACAAATTTTGAGTCCATGCTTTTGTTTAGATAAAATTCTAATCATATTAAACGTATCACCTATGGAACAGCAGTGCTTATTAAGATGCATGTGTGTAGCAGTTAACATCGCACCTTAAGAGCATTCGGCATATAAGTTTGTAACGCAAGTAAATAAGTAGCATTATAATGTCACATGTTTTAAGAGAAATAGGGTGGAGAGAATAGATTATAAGGTACAGAAAATAACAATAATTAGATAGTGGCAATGTGTGTAAAAACATATGTATGTATGTAGTTCAAAAATTTTATTTGTTGTTTGCTGCAATTGAACTTAAATTCTCGATGCTGGAGACTCTCACTGCATTGCTCTGCGCTCGAACTCGAACATATACGTGGCCACGAATAGAGAAAACAGATGAAAGCCGTTTTTGCTTTTTAAGCTCAATGCCAAACTGCATGACTTCGCGATTATGCTTGGTAAGACATTCATGCAGGTATATTTTCTCATCTGCACTATGCTCAATATCGCGAAGAGAAAGGGCCTTCTCTTTGATTTGCAGCGACGCGAAACAGCAGCGAAAAGCAAAGAGCGATCGTTTNGTAAATTCTCTCTACCCGAAATAAATTATAGCCGTTGACATTCACAACCTCATTATTATGCCAATCAGAGAACCAAGTCTCCGATACACAAATCACCTCAACATCAGAGGATTCAAAAAGGTACCTGAATTCGTCAATTTTCCTGGGCAAACTTTGAGCATTGATATGACAAATTTTGAGTCCATGCTTTTGTTTAGATAAAATTCTAATCATATTAAACGTATCACCTATGGAACAGCAGTGCTTATTAAGATGCATGTGTGTAGCAGTTAACATCGCACCTTAAGAGCATTCGGCATATAAGTTTGTAACGCAAGTAAATAAGTAGCATTATAATNCGTTTTTAACGCAAGTAAATAAGTAGCATTATAATGTCACATGTTTTAAGAGAAATAGGGTGGAGAGAATAGATTATAAGGTACAGAAAATAACAATAATTAGATAGTGGCAATGTGTGTAAAAACATATGTATGTATGTAGTTCAAAAATTTTATTTGTTGTTTGCTGCAATTGAACTTAAATTCTCGATGCTGGAGACTCTCACTGCATTGCTCTGCGCTCGAACTCGAACATATACGTGGCCACGAATAGAGAAAACAGATGAAAGCCGTTTTTGCTTTTTAAGCTCAATGCCAAACTGCATGACTTCGCGATTATGCTTGGTAAGACATTCATGCAGGTAAATTTTCTCATCTGCACTATGCCCAANCATTTGTCGTTTGCTGCAATTGAACTTAAATTCTCGATGCTGGAGACCCTCACTGCATTGCTCTGCGCTCGAACTCGAACATATACGTGGCCACGAATAGAGAAAACAGATGAAAGCCGTTTTTGCTTTTTAAGCTCAATGCCAAACTGCATGACTTCGCGATTATGCTTGGTAAGACATTCATGCAGGTAAATTTTCTCATCTGCACTATGCCCAATATCGCGAAGAGAAAGGGGCCTTCTCTTTGATTTGCAGCGACGCGAAACAGCAGCGAAAAGCAAAGAGCGATCGTTTGCTGAGCCTAATTTCACTATGACAGGCGCAGTGTTGTTTTTATTGTGCACACGGAAAATAGACCTAATGGGTAGAGCATTATGCTGAATTGTGCGGCAATGTTGGTTAAACGTGTCGGCTTGATTTTCATCAGCTGTCACAGGAATGCCTCTGATAACCAGATCTGTCGACACTAGTGCATTTTGGCAATCATTTATCTGCTCGCTTAGCTGTTCAACTTGATGGCGTAATTGCTGCACTTTTGCACATTTCTCTTCGGCTCTCTGTACTCTGTCCTCAACGTGTTTCACTGATATTTTTATGTTATTTAGTTCCGCTTCAAACTCACTGATTCTCTGTGTCATACGAGCCTTCAGTTCACTTACGATGCTATGCTTTTGAGCTTCCATGTTTGTCTCTAATCGCGAGAGCTAGTCCAGGTATTGTTGGACTGCCACTCATCACTGATTTGCTCTGCATATTTGCACTTTGCAGCGGAGACGAAACTGCTTGGCGGGAAGACTTTGTTCTTGTTGTCACACAATTGCTGATCATTTTCACAAGTATATTCACACCAGATTTATTTCAGTTTTATATTAATATATAACGACGATGTCTAAGCGATTTCAATGTATGTGAATAACAAAGCAATCACTGATATGATTATGCAGGTGGAATAGTGTGTGTTATAGTTATGAATGCGACAAAAAAAAATTCTAAAACATCGACGGTCATTTTTAGCAACTTGAAAGTGGCACATTACTACAATAAATTTTAATGGACTATAAAACTGTAAAGCTCTCAACAGCTCTCTGCATCTCTCAACAAAAACGAAAAATTCATAAAAAAATAACCCACAAATGGAAAAGAAATTTTCTTCTATCAAGATTTCTAAAATCAGTAGATATGCAACTAACAAAAAAAATGCTCTTATATTTAATTCTTCAAGTAAATTTACAACAACAGCAAAGTACTTTTTCTAGCAATAGAATTAATGAAAGTATATCTAACTAGAGAGTTTCCAAAAGAGATTACAGGAGCAGTTATACCTCTAAAAAGTTGCTTTCGAAAGCAGTTTTTATTTCTGAAAATCAAACTCCGATTCTTTTTATATGTATACACGGTGCATAAAACTTGCAAATTCCTGCTCTTTTTGAGTTTTATTACTAATGTTTCGCTCATTGGGAGTAAATATTATCTTACTCTCCAAAATATTAGAAATACCGAAAATATAGAAATTCAATTCAAGGTGCAGATGTTTACAACGTTTTTTCTCGATTTCAGATTTTTCGGCTTAGGCGGTTATTGCTTATGACCAAGATTTATCACTCATTTCACTTTGTTAGTACTGTATTTAACTCATTTGGGTAAAAGTGCACTTTAGCGAAACTTAACCAAAATTCGTCCAAAAAAGTCAAGAGGGGTATGAACCAACACGCTTTAACGCCAGTAGTAAGCCTGTTTCAGGTTTTACGATGTGCAGGAATTTGCGGGAAGCTGATGCCGTACGATATATGCATCCAACACCCACACTACGTAGAATTCTCTCGTGTTGTCGACGAGGGGTGGAAGTATTTTGCGCAGAACTTTCTGCGCAGCCTTTGGGCTTTTTACAAATATCTTTATTTCCGCTTTCTGATTAAAGTTCCTTATGATCCTTTTTGGATGAGATTTGGGCATGTTCCGCTAAAGTCCACTACTACCCTAATTTGTTCTTAAGTTACTTGCAGTTGCACTAGCAGAGCTTTGAACAAAAAGAGCACTTATCACATATATTTTTATAAATATACGATCCTTGCGATGTTGGCGGGTGTTTTTTATACATTAAATTTACGTTATTTTATTTTTTAGCAATATAAAACTCGTTTTCACACGGATCTCGGTACTCGGTAGCTCGGTGTTCGGTGGGAAAAAATTACCGCACATCGAATTACCCGAGTACCAAGCTTCGATGTGAAGACCCATAGTGATTCTCGCGTGATTTTTATATACAACAATATCTTAATAGAAAGTGAAAATTTGTAATAAAAATTCTCAGGACTTTAAAAGAGTATTTTAATATAAAGAGAATTTTTGTTTTATTAAAAATTTTCGCTTGCGGTGCTTTTTTTTAAACAACGATAAATAATGGCGATTTTTTATTAAAAATTTTCGCTTGCGGCGCTTTTTTATAAATATTGATACGTTGATAAATAATGAAAATTTATCAAGGTAAAAATTCACTTTTACTTATAATGTGTTTTTTGTTATTTTTATGGCCTTTATAACAATTATATTCAACAATTTTTATCACTTTCACCCCTATTGCAAGTATCGACTGTTATTCGATTATTGATTATCCAATGTATTTTCAATGTCATTTGCTGGTTCAAGTGAGTGTAAATTGTTTTTAGTCGCTTACCCTTCTACAAAGAAACAGTTGTAGAAAGATGAACGGCTTAAAACTGTTCACAGTCACTTATTGAACGGGAAATCCACATTCACAATACCGAAAAGCGATAATTGAATAAAAGTCGTTTATCTACTATTAGTCGACACTCGCTATAGGGGTGTTTATATTAAAATATTGTTTTATAAAATAAAACACCGGACACGAAAATTAATAAAATGATTTATCATTATTTTCACATCATTACTTTTTTAATTCGTTATGTAGATCATAAGATATTAATATTAAAAAATGTCGAAACATTTTACTTTAACCTCTTAAATCTTTTCCACTTTTTTGCGACAAATAATTTGTATATGGTTAAAATCAGCGTAATAGTATGTTCACGTTGAGCCATAAACTCGAATTTATGGTCCATTTTGGATTTTAACGTTAACACTAAATTTTTAAAATTTCTCGATTATTAAATAATAAATAAATAAATAATAATAATAAAACTTGATTTTGGCTACTTCATACTTACCTCCCTTTAGACGAAAAACTTCCTTTTTAGTTTTATTTTTTTTACTAGTATGAGCTCTAATTTCTAAGAGGTCGTCGTATTCAGTTGCTGGGACATGGACTACAAAATCGTAGGGAGTTTGAGCGATAACATCACTATCGTGTAAGGTTGATTCAGTCGCATCACGAGAGCGAGTTAACGACGCTAACCTAAACACTAGATACATACACATATACATATAATCATTATTCACGAACCAAAATACATACAAACAACTATATGCCCTTTAACCTTGTATGATAACATAATAACAAAGAGAATACGATAGACAAGTATAAACCCGTAAACATCTTTTTAATAACATAAACAATTATATTCGGTGATAAGTAACAAAGCATTATGATAACATAATGCTAAACATGTAAACATCTTTTTATCACCAAACAAACAATAGTTAGAAATAGTATAAATAGATGTAAGTGTAAAAATGGAAAACAGTTCTGGAAATAAAACGAGACTGAAATAAACTCTTGTGTACTTTTAATTCCTAACAAGGACTCATAACTGGGGGCTCAACCGAACCTTAAGCCATTTTTCTATGTAAAAGGAATAGAGAAAACTAAATCCACGGGAAGAAAGACTTCCGGCACTACACGTTGGAAAAAGTGCTAAAAGAATCAACGAAAATCAAGTATAGATCCTGAAAAAACGGAATAATACTGATAACATAAACCGAAATCAACGGAAATCAAGTGAAAAAAACACAATCAAGTGTGCAAATAATAAAAAAACTCTGAAAATTTTAAACAAAAAAGTGAAGTGAAAAACCTGGATACCTTACGGAGACTCCGGAGAGGAAAAAAGCAAAAATCCTACGACGACTACAGAAATCTAAATAAATTTACAATGGAGCAACAACTGGCCCAACTAAATGCCCAGTTCACCACACTGATGAACGAGATGCAGCGACAAACAACGGAATTCACGGAGAGAATTGCCGCACTAGAGCAACAAAACGCTCCGGAAGAATTAGTTTTATACGAAGAAGTAAAACTAAATATTACTGACGCCAAGGATATCGACCTGGAGCTATTCAAATCCCTACCAAAATTTGACGGGGACAAAGTACAATACCGATCATGGAGATCACAAGTGTGGGCATTCATGGAAGCTATAAAGATCTTCCAAAATCACCCTAAATATTATAGTGCCCTGGGAATAATGCGGACAAAAATTACAGGACCCGCTGCTAACGTCCTTACGAACCACAACACCAAATTGAATTTTTATTCAATCATTAACAGATTGGATTACACATATGCAGACCAACGCCCACTATATGTGCTTCTTGATGAAATGAAGCGAATCACACAAGATAGAAAATCCCTTGCAGAATTCCACAGTGAGGTTTCAAAGGCACTCAATTTAGCCCTATCAAAAATTGAGATGTCCAATAATGACAAAGGGATGATAGCATACGCTAACCAAGAGGCAGTGAGGACGTTTATTCTTGGGTTAAACTCCAAATATACAAGCGGCACATTGTACAGCCATAACCCAGAGAATTTGGAATCGGCATATGCGATAGCCTGTACCATTCTCCATGACAATGAGAATGCGGAATTCGAGACACGGCCCAGACTAGGAAGTAACAGCAGACAGCATCAACACAGCACAAACCGAAACACCTACTCACAACATAAAGAGGAAAGATATTACAAGCCAAACGTAAGGATGCAGAATCACAACTACCAGGCAAGGAGTTTTAACCAACAACAACCACCACAGCGACAACAACAACCCACACCTACTCCAATGGACATAGACCAATCCAGACAATTCATGCAGACAACCAAGTACAATAATGCCGTAAGTCAAAATCCTTTTAAATCAAACCATGTATATAAAAGAGATAGGGCATCTAGCTACAATAACGCCACTTCTCCGCCAGATAGGAAGTTCCAAAGAATTAACCAATTAAATAGAGAAGATCTAGAGTCAGTGGATGTACCTAATTATGAAGAACAATTTGAAACAGGCAGTACTTTTTTAGGCGAATAAACGGGTTGCCTTGCTTAGAAACAAAATGCGGCCTAACCGGCACACCCGTTACCTTATTAATTGACAAAGGCTCCACTAATAATTACATTAATATAAATTGTAATATAGGAAAATCTATTAAATTAAAACCATTTAAAACCAAAACCTTACATGGTTATTCAATTGTAAATTCTAAAAAAGTTATAACGATGTACGGGCATCATTTAACGTTCTATGAAATAAGGGAACTAAACGACTTTGACATGATACTCGGAGAACAGGGATTACGCCAAATGAAGGCAGAAGTTAGGTTATTTGACTATAGCTTGAAGTATCAGAAGAAGAAGATCCTGGCAGTAGAACCAAGGATTAATTATACAATAAATAACGAAAAATTTAAAGACCAGGTGGAAGAGCTAATGAATAGAAATAATAATACAAATGGTAAATTACCTTTTACAACCACAATACAAGCAGCTATCAAGACCGAATCGGAAGACCCTATATGGACAAAACAATACCCATATCCCATGTCCGATCACGACTTTGTCAAGAAAGAAATTGAGAAACTCTTAAACGACGGTATAATACAACCAAGCAAAAGCCCATATAATTCACCTATATGGACTGTACCAAAAAAGGGCACCGATGACCAAGGCAAGCCCAAACGGAGAATGGTTGTTGACTTCCAAAAGATAAATTCTCATACGATTACTGACAGATATCCAATTCCAGATATTAATATGACAATACAAAACCTCGGAAAAGCCAAGATTTTTTCCACAATAGATTTAGAATCAGGGTTTCACCAGATTTTAATTAAAGAACCTGATCGAGGAAAGACAGCATTCTCTGTCAACGGCGCAAAGTATGAATTTATCAGAATGCCATTCGGGTTAAAGAATGCACCCTCCATATTTCAACGATGCGTTGACGACATCCTTAGAGAGTATATCGGAAAGTTCGCGTATGTTTATATTGATGACGTACTAATTTATTCATCTACACCAGAAGAACATATGGAACACATCCGGATTATAATTAACGCACTCCATAATGCTAACATGAAAATTTCTGACGAAAAGTCAAATTTTTTCCAAGATTCAGTTGAATACCTTGGACACATTATAAAACATAATAGAATTACGGTAGACCCAAAAAAAATCGAAACTATAAAGAAATACCCAAAACCAAAAAATTTGAAAGAATTGAGATCTTTCCTAGGACTTGCTAGTTACTACAGGAAGTTTATAAAGGATTTTGCTAAAATCACGAAACCTTTAACGATTAATTTGAGAGGAGAATTAGGAATGGTATCAAAAAATCAAAGTGCTAAAATACCAATACAATTAGATACAGCAGCCGAAGAAGCCTTGGAAAAAATAAAAAACGCTCTACAAGAGCAAGTTGAACTTTTCCAGCCTGATTTCTCTAAACCATTTAGT
>NW_016157630.1:220183-236987 GCF_001687245.7 Rhagoletis zephyria | reverse complement strand
CCTGCACAAGCTGCTCTTTGTATAATGCCTAATTTCCTGACGTTTTATTGTTTATCTAGTGCAGGCCACCAAACTAACGCCGCATACGTTAGTATTGCCCGTATGATAGCCGTGTACATCCAGAGGACAAGCTTTGGCTTCAATCCCCAGTTCCTACTGAATATTCTTTTACATGTATAATAAGCTGTGTAGGCTCTCTCAACCCGCCCTCTATATTTGTCTTCCAGCTCAGCTTGGTATCTAATACGGCACCCAAGTATTTAGCCTCGGAGGACAATGTGAGAGACGTTCCATTAAGGGAGGGAAGCCTGAATTGTGGTATTTTTGTTTTATTGGTGAACAGCATCAGTTCACTTTTTGTAGCCCAGGTGTTTAGCCGGAGCAAAGCTCCCTCTAGGATTTCACTAATCGTTGAGGGGAAGAGACCTGATACCGCCACCACTACATCATCTGCATATGCTACTACTTTCACTCCACCTTTGTTGAGATCCAGTAGAATGTCGTTCAGTACCACCACACATAGTAGCGGAGACAGAACTCCCCCTTGGGGAGTGCCTCTATTTGCATAACGGGATAGCGTTACTGAACCAATGGTTGAAATTATGATTCTGTTTCTGAGCATTTGTTCGATCCACTCGAATATGTGGTCCGGTGGGAATCACCTTCATAAGAGATCGAACAATTGCTTCGACTGTTATGTCGAGGAATGCCGCCAAAGTGTACTGCTTGTAATGGAGTGATTTTTCTATGGTGCCCACGACTTCATGAAGGGCAGTTTCAGTAGATCTGCCCTTAATGTATGCATGTTGAGCTTTGGAAAGTTTGGAATTTCCCAGAAAAAGCCTAATATGTAGGTCTAAAAGTCTTTCCAGTACCTTTAGCAGGAAAGATATAAGACTTATTGGTCGGAAGTCTTTTGCTTTTTCGTGATTTCTTCTTCCCGGTTTAGGTATGAAGACAACTTTGACTCTTTTGCAGCTTTTGGTAATGTATGTCACGCTGATACTGGCTTTGTAGACCCTTTCCAGCCAGGATACCATAGGCTCCTGTAATTTCTGGAGCATTATCGGAATGACGCCATCTGGGCCAGAGGATTTGTATGGGTAGAATTTATTTATAGCGAACTAAATTTTTTCCTTGTCTACGATTGAATCGAGTAACTCGTTTGAGAGTTGCCGACGATTTGTATGAGGCCATGTTTTTGGCCTCCTGTCGCAGCCAGGAAAGTCTGTATTTTTATGATAGTCTCTAGTGATTCCTCCGTTGTCCTGGTCCATGCACGTCCTTTCTCTTAATAAGGTTGGGGTTGGTGTGTTCCTTGGATAAAACTTTGCTTAGTCTGGCGCAATAGGACTGCCAAGAGTACTCTTTAGCTTTCTTTACTAATTTTTTGTACTGCCTTAATTCATCTTTGTATGGCTGCCACAATTTTGTTCTGTAGCACTCGTTAAAGATTTTTCTGAGATGTGACCTGTGCTCCCTAAGCTCCCCCGTCCACCATGGAGGGGATTTTTTCTTAAGGACGCTTACTGGTGTGGATTTTTTAAAAGATATGGCTAGAGTTTCTTCCAGCTTATCTACTGTATTGTCTAGTTCTACAGCAGTTTTAATCTCCTTTGATTTACTACTGTCTAGGTTACCTGACGTTAGCCTGATAAATTTTGACCATATTGTTCTTCTCGGATTCTGAAATAGGGAAGAGGTAGTGGGCTTTCCGCGAATGCTGAAGAGTATCCAACAATGATCCGACATGGATGTTTCACTGGATACTCTCCAGTCATCGACGACAATACCATCTGTTGCTAGGGTTAAGTCCAGTACCTCTTCCCATCCCGCAAATCTTTCGGAGCTGAGAAATATAAAGGTCGGACTGTCTCCTTTATTGCATATATTCAGGTTAGTATTTAATATAAAGTGTAAGAGAGACTCACCTCTGCTGTTTATCATGGGACTCCCCCAGATAGTGTGTCTCGCATGTGCGTCGCATCCTATCAGAATTTGTTCCCTCTGTTAGGAAGCTAGAAAGAGCGCGAGCACGCTCCAAGAGCTCCAAGACATTTTTTTCAACTTGAAATGGCAATGACCCCATGCGCCTAATTAAGGGTTAAGAAAAATTTGAACAAGTGTAAAAAACTTGTTTTTTTCGTTTTCTTAATTTTTTGGCAAATTTCTTCATAAAACACAAAACCCTGACTTTTTGATTTTGGTAAAAACTGTTTTTGATGTAGTTTGCCGCAATAAGTATACTATACGTGTTCTCACTAATTTGGATGTAGAATTTGAATAATAAGGTTACCCTACAGAAAGTATTCCCGTTTCCTTATGATATGCTAATATTGAGATGACCGTATCATTTTGTCGCTCATTATATCTGTGGTCATAAGCAATAACCGCCTAAGTCGAAAAACCTGAATTCGAGAAAAAATGTTTTAAACTTTTGGATTGTAATGTTAGCCTTATGAGGAAAGAAAAATATTTTCGCTTATAGCTTTTTAAGTAGCCTAGCTGGCGAGATGTCGATTTCACATACGCATGGGATAATGGTTGAAGATTACGATAGCATACATAACTCCGTTCTTCCTTAAGTCGACTTAGACGGTTATTGCTTGTGACCACAGATATGTATATTTACATACATATCCCTGTGGGGAAAATCTCTAGTTTTGAACTGGTGCGCTTCTAGTACATTTAGAATCACTACTAGTTCGCGATAAATCTCTTTTACATGCAAACAACTGGCGAATTTAACACAGCGATGTCATAGGAATTGCAAATTGCCCCCGCTGCATTACCTTTTCTATAGTTCAGAACCAGTCCTAAATTCGACATTTGGGATCTAGTTCGCTTTGCACCCCATTTTCTATAGTTTCGAACCAGTTGTAAACGAAACAAGTAACAAGATGTTTTCTTTTTGGGTTACATGGTAGCAATTTTTAATTATTTGCAGAGAAATGTATTTTCAATCTAAAATCAAATTTGTTTGAATGAATGTAAATTAAATTGTGCATTTGAAAACACGTTTAGATACCTTTGGCTGTAGCCGAATTTGCAGAGGTGCTGACTGTTATTGGCTATATTTCAGAAGGTCCCAAAATGTTAAGATGTTAACACAAATATTAGTTTTGTATTACCAAACTATGAAAACGCATCTGCGACGTACAGACTGAAAGCGTATTTGAACGAAAAATCCGCCAAGCAAAAATCTGTTTAAAGTAAACAAGCCCCCCGCTGCATCCATTTTTCAGTAGTTTCAAAGTTCGCCAGATGAGATCTAGTTCGTTCTGCATCCCTTTTTCTATTGTTTTGAACCAGTTCGATAAAAAATTTCATTAAAATTGGATTGCAATCGAAAAACATTTGGTGAATCAGTGATTTTATTTCGATCTGATTGTAATCAGAAGTGCTTACATTTAAATTGATTGCATTCAATTTCTGTCAAATTAACGTAAATTGTAATTTTCACAACAAGAATTGCTTGCTAAACAAAATAATTGCAATTTTCACAGCTCGGTTGTATATATATATATTTAGACTGTATTTTCCGCGATTTTGTAATAAAAAATTTAATTATATAACCTTTTCTATATTTCCAGATTACCAGATAACAATACTAACGCAAACGAGAATCAAAGCTACCCATTTACATTTATGTAGATACATATGTATGTACAGTCAGTCAATAAAGTTTAGGTGCAGCGAATTTTTTACAATACGGGCAACTATTTTTTAAATATTTTATTTTTCGCAAATTTTTTGTAAAAATATGGTTAATTCTACAACAAAGCCCCCAAATTTTAAAATTCCAAACCTTGTGCAAAATTAAAGAAAATTCTGCAAAATTTCATTCAAATATTGCACTTTTTATTTACTAGAAAAAAGTTCAGTATGCTGTTTTTTAGCCTATTCAATTTTAGTATAATAAAGTGCAAGTATGAGGAAGCTAGAACTTACCATTGATTTTTGGGAATTTGTTTTTGTCGAAGGTGTCGCACACTTTTTCCATATACAAAAATTATCAAACATTATTTTATATGGAGAATATGAGCGACACCTTCAACAAAAAACAAATTCCTAAAAATCAATGGTAAGTCCTACCTACCTCAAACTTGCACTTTGTTATACTAAAATTGAATGGGCTAAAAAATCGCATACTCAACTTTTTGTACAGAGCGTAAATAAAAAGCGGAATATTTGAATGCAATTTTGCAGAATTTTCTTTAATTTTGCACAATGATTGGAACTTTGAAATTTGGGGTTTTTGTTGTAGAATTAACCATATTTTTACAAAAAAAATTGCGAAAAATAAAATATTTAAAAAATAGTTGCCCGTATTGTAAAAAATTCGCTGTACCTAAGCTTTATTGACTGACTGTATGTACCCTGCAGTGAAAAGCTGAACAAGTAAGCACAAATTCCAGTTCATGGACTATTATTTAAGGATAGAAGTCGTATCAGTTCGTTATGAACTGTACTTTTACCAGTTCCTCGTACAAAAAAGTAAACAAGTGGTATTCAATAGGAAAGTCATAGTTCGTCATGAACTATAATTATACCAGTTATCCGCTGTGAAATGCCAAACCAGCCAGTAAAACTACCAGTTCATTAACTAGTATGTGCTAAAGGGACGGCCTACCATTTCGACGATTTCGAACAACTTTTGCGATCAGCGACATCTGTCTTTGAATCGCCAAAAACAAAACTAAATTGCAGTTAATTGCATTCCTCTCAACTGTCGGCTGTGGTGCGAGTGAAGACTAACGAATCTGGTAACGGAATCTCAGGTTCGTGTCCGTATGGTGGTGATAAAGTAAAGTAAGTCAATTATTTCAACCACTTAAATATAAACTAATGATTGTAAATTTAATTTCATTAGGAAAATACCTAATACTGAAATACAATAAAAAAAATTAAATGAAAATGGAATGGAGAGCCAGAGCCAGTGATGCCAGAAGTTCTCTGTTAAAAATCTCACGAAAATCGGGGAAAAACTCCCTCAATTACCCACATCTTAAAAATTGATCCCACAAAATTCTCAACGAATTCAAAACATATACATACATATTTCAGTAAAAAAGAAGTAACATTCATATAAAATAATAATAACAGATTGGCGCTTACACATATGTCAGTCTTTGGCCGAGCTTCTCCTCCGACTTGTGGGGTGCGCTTTATGTTGTCACACAAAGGGGAGGGATCTAAAGTTTTACGCCGACTCTGAACCATGATTAAAACATAACAAGGTAAAACCAAAGAGAGGCAGTCTGACGTTTGCCATCAACATAACTTAAAAATTCAAAGATCAAACTCACGCACACATTCTCATTTTACAACGCTTTTATCAACTTGCAATGTTGTGTGTCCAGATACCATTTCTAACTATAAAATCTTTGCTTTGCAAAGTTCCTACAAAAAAGTCCTCGTCGGTTGAGAGGTAGATGTCGCCCTATGCACTACGTGTGCTACAGCGGAAATGGACGACACGCCATTTCTTTAAATGAAATTAATTGGTGCTCGTATGTATGTAAATACATATATATATACATGTGTGTGCACCAAATCTATTAAAATGGTTGAAATTTTTGATTATCTATTGTAAAGTTTTATACAGACAAGACTAAAAAGTAGATAATAATTAATATGAAAAAAAAAACCTTTTAATATACAACCAATATAAATGGACTAAAAATTAGAAAATAATAATTCTCAGTCCCATAGAATTTGGTTTGATAACTTTTGATTTTGAAATTTTAGCAAAAGTCATTATAAACAATTTATGAGATTGAAAATGAAAATCGTGGGCGCATGTAATAGGCCCGACTTTATATGAAGGGTAATATATGTATATATGTGGATATATGAATAACGACCGCTTAACATCGATCTCAAATTTGTACTTTCTCTGTAGAAATTTTAGGTCTATGTTATGTAGTTTGACTATTGTCAATTAAATCTAATGCTTTGTTACGTTATGTTGTACATTACATGTGTATGTATTATATATTGTAGATATGTATTTTGTTTGGAGTTGAAGTTCGCCTATATATGTACATATGAACATATACAATACGATAGTATACGATACTATCGAAAATATCGATAGTATTTTTCAAACCATCGAAACTATGGAATGGCGCCACCATCGATAGTTTTGCAGCTCTATTACTTATTGGAAATTCTTCAAACTATCATTGTTACAAATTATTAGCATTGTGTAAGCGAATATGATTTTTGGTGACTTAAAATTGAAGCACATACATGTGCTATTTAACATTTCATCAGATAATTTGTTCCGATTTTTACATGAAACACCAGTTACAATTGAAAAGACTCCTTTTACTCAGCGCTTGGTTTGGTTAACGTGAGAAAATTTTTCAAGTTGTCCTTATAATTTTTAATACATATATGTACATAGTATTACTCCATATCACATCTTCAGAACGATTAATTACGTAAGAGTGTCGAATATTCTTGAATTTTGATCAATTATTCATCAATAACTGTGTCAAAAGAAAATCCCTTTTTTATTTGAAATGTCCGTTTTTTCCTTTTAATAATTTTTGTTGCAAAATATCCCTCAAATGGGGAAATTACCCACAATCTGGCATCACTGGCCAGAGCTTTGCTCTGTCGGCCATTGCCACTGTTGCAGAGCCGCGAACAAAATGGTATACTTATGCTTTTCACGGGGGATGAATTGGCTGAATATCCCGTCAACTGGAGTGATGCTACTAGTATTTCTACTGGTATGGTTCTGATGCAGGAGCGGACAATTGACACCTCCTATGACACCGCCATATTAAAAATACCAGTCGCTAACATTGAAAAAGGAACTACAAGTTGGGCTTAAACGCAAACTGGTAGCACTCTAGTTCACAACTGGTAGCTTTCCCTGCAGGGTACATACATACATATATGCCGCAGTAACAAACATCAGTCGTTGTGATAAAATATGTGCTAAATTCTTATGCATCCATGAGGCATCTAAATTTAATTTTTTTAAAGAAACCATTGTAATTTTTTCACTAATAGATTTTTGTAAAACATGTGCATACATATTTATTAAAAGTTTTGTTCACATATTTTAAACCAATATTTATGTATGCACATATGAAAATTGTATATCTTCATAATAGGGTTTTGCGCTGAAAAAGTAAATAAAATACACGAACACTTACGGCGATTATGTGTCTAGCAATCATCAGGCATAATAAAACAATTAGTTGACAGACTTATTTTTATTTATACGATCTTACAGATGTCTGCACTTCAGATAACGATGATTTGAAAACAGTTCATATTTAACGTCTTGGCCGCTAACACCGTAACTACAATTATTTAGTGAGCTGAGAGGAATATAAACGCTGGACGTTTGATACACAACAATAACCACAAACATTGATATACAAATATAAAGGTGCATACATATATGTATGTATAGAAAAGGGCAAAGAAAAAATATTGATGGAAATGCCTAAAATACATACATATGTATATATCTACATACATACCCTGTAATCCAAAATTCCCATCTTAACGAAATCTTTAGGAATTTCTCATTTCTGTAACGATTTTTTTACGAAGGAAAATTGTATGAAGTTGTTGACGCGAGCTCGTTAAGAAATTTCTGTACGAAAAATAAAGAAAATTCTGAAAAAATTCTACAAGAAATTTCTCCTATCGCAGCACTGTTGTCATTGCTTTCCCGATTTTCTTCCGAAATTTCATAAAAGAATCGAAGTGTGCACAGTTTATTTCATATTAGAAAATTCGGCAAAAAATCTGATGAGATCTTAACGAGTTCTTTAAAATTTCTCTACAGTTCAGAATACTCTGAAAAAATGGTTTGCAGGGTACATATGGTATGTTGCGACTTATAATTTCTCTTAGTACGATATACATAAATGGAATATTGGAGTGATTTCTTGAGGATTGCAATTATAATACTTGCCTTTCAGCGAATCTCATTAACACCCAAATAAATAACATAGAATACCCCGAAAAACATATGCTATTCTGAAAACCTGTAAATATTTAAAGACAACTCTTCTGCAAGACCTTGGGTATTGTGTGCTTTGACGCTTTTATTCAATAATGTTAAGTGATGAAACAAAAGAGCCGTCATCAACAAACAGGAAGTCGCTACATAATAATAACAGCGGTAACTTCAACCAAAATAAAAGCATTAAAAGTCTACATGAATTATTTCTCGAAATACTGGATGCAGTGCTATCATGTGTCATAGTTGCTCCTTGCGTAATTGCCTATTGGCGCGGAACTTGGGAACTAATGGGTATATTGATGTTCCCGCGAAGCATTCCGCTTTCTGCGCTGATGTCTTTTCTGATCGGCGGTTTGGGACATTTTTTTTTTACAGTTACGCAATCTATGTTTCGAAATTACATAAATCCGGATAACCGCCGTCTCACCTATTACGTAATATCGCGCAGTTATACAGCTTTATTTGGTATAGTATGTGTTAATATGTGGCGAGGCTCGTGGATTCTTTGCGATTGGCTAACCAGTGCTGACTCACTAGTTATAATATCCGCTGTTACGTTTGTATCTATTATGTTCTTGATTTCAACTCGCACTGTTCGCAATTTGGGTGCTGCGCCTTATTCTGTTACAATGGACCATAAAAGTGATTATTTTGATGTCGACACCATGTTTAAAATACCAGTGAGTACATTTAGCCTTAACACATTTAGGGTCTTCACACCGAGCGTGGTACTCGGTAATTCGGCGTTCGATAATTTTTCCGCATGTATTTTGTTTGTGTAAAGTTATTTTACTATCGGTTTACCGGTCACCGAGTTATCGTGGTGGAAGCTTGAAAATGTTTCTGGGAGTTGGTAAACTGCAATCAGCTGTTCGATAATTATCCAATTTTAGATCCGCCCGCTGCCGAAAGACATAAGGCATATTTATGAGTAAGTAAAATTCCTTGACTTTTCTGTTACAATGTATTTATTTTTTTAAAAAGCTACGAATCAGCTGTTGATAAACATGGTTTACCAGAGTAACAAAAAAAAGCTGAAAAGGACGTTCACAGTTGATAAAATTACCGAGTACCAAATATCAGTTTACCAAGTACCAATTAGCAGGTGTGAAGACCCATGTTATAACTTTACTTATACAAATACGTTCTGCTTATAACACCGTCCACTAAACATTGATGTAAACTATTGTTGTTTTCTACACAATTCATTATAAACGGCCTCAAGCTCAATAAAATTTTTGAATGTAATTGTTATAAGGCTATAAATAACAAAAACAAATAACTTAAGGACGAGCACACCTAACAGTTAAACATTCTAATAATAGAAAATATTAACAACAAGTAAGAAAGTCTAAGTTCGGGCGGAGCCGAACATTAAATACCCGGCGCAAGTATAAAATATATGTTTTTTCACCTTTCCGCTACCGATAGATGGTAAGACGGGGTGTATAAATTTTGAGTAAATTAGCGTCCTTAAATTTCGAAATATTCCAGTTTCAAGCATTTCTGAAATTTACCGTTATATGAAAAGCGGCCGTAATTTTAGTCCGATTTCAATAATTTTCAACGTTTTGCTTTTATGTGGCAAGGACAATAAAAGTACCGAGATTGGTACAAATTAGTATAACGGTTACCGATATACATATATGTGATCATAAGCGGGCGGTGCCACTCCCATTTTTCAAAATTTTACCATAAACGTATTTCTTGGTAAAGAATTGTTGCAAGCATCAATTTTGAATAAATTAGCTTTAATATTTTCTGATTTATCGAAGATTTTGTATTTCTCTAAATTACCGTTATATGGGATGTAGGCGTGGTTATTGTCCGATATTTGAAATTTTCAGCCATTTAGTATGCTGTACCCAGGCCAACAACTGCGCCAAGTTTTGAAGAAATTGGTGAAGCGGTTACCAAGTAATACACATGTAACCATAAGTGGGCGTGGCTACGCCCATTTTCCAAAAATTTATAATATTCTTATTTTTCGTCTAAAGCTTATTATAAATATAAATTTTGAGTGAATAATCTCGAGTAGTTACTAAAATATCGCAGTTTTCGTATTTCTGAAAATTACCGTTATATGGGAAGTAGGCGTGGTTATTGAGCGATTTTAAAAATTTTCGGCCATTTGGTATGTTATGCGAAGGCCAACAACTGTGCCAAGTTTGGAAGAAATTGGTGCAGCGGTTACCAAGATATACACATGTAACCATAAGTGGGCGTGGCTACGCCCATTTTCCAAAAATTTATAATATTCTTATTTTTCGTCTAAAAATTATTGTAAATATCAATTTTGAGTGAATTATCTTCAGTAGTTACTAAAATATCGCAGTTTTCGTATTTCTGAAAATTACCGTTATATGGGAAGTAGGCGTGGTTATTGTCCGATTTTGCCCATTTTCAATACCATCCGTCCTACGCCCGAAAGAAGTGCACGTACCAAGTTTCGTTAAGATATCTCAATTTTTACTCGAGTTATCGTGTGCACAGACGGACGGACGGACAGACGGACGGACGGACAGACAGTCACCGCTTAATCGATTTCTCTTTTCATTCTGATCATTTATGTATACATTTGTCTATATCTATCTCGATTCGTTTTGGCTGTTACAAACAACCGTTATGTGAACAAAATTAATATACCCTTGTGCACAAGTGGGCTCGGGTATAAAAACCAACAAAACAAACAACCACATGATCAAGTGTAAAAATAAAATATTAGCAAAAAGCAACTAAAACATCAACCACATGATCAAGTGTAAATACCCTGCAAAAAGTGGGACTAGGTTATTTACTAGCACAGGACCACGATTCATTGTAACCAACACTAGTAACCAAAATGGTTCAGACATATGGAGAAAATACGTTTCATTAACATTGCGATGTCATTGGACCTGACCACCTCTGGTCCAACGCTGCATTACATGGGCCCACTTCTGGTCCACCGCTGCATAACATGGGACCACCTAGACAACTACTCCTTTTGGACCATAAACTTAATTTCATAAGATTTTTTATAAAACGAATATTTGATAATTTTTAAATGTAATTTTATATTTAAATAGCAAAATATCTTGTTTAAAATGCATTTTCTGGTGTTAAACACATATGTATATCAGATTTTTGCGCTTGAAGTGGTCCAGGTCAGCATAACAAGTTACTAGTATGCAACCTGGTCCTTTTGCATACTCTTTAAAACTATAGCTTCGCTTGATTGTAGTTGGGTTAATACATGAAAAAGTGCAAAAAGTGGGTAGACCTTTGTCTTTGTAATCCGAGGTCGCTGGTTCATATTCCAGTGACGGTGGTTGTAAAAGTCTGATGAGGAAATGTGGTGATCTGCGAAATAGCAGCTATACCTTCTACCTTTTTGTGAATTATCGCTGGTTTCAACACAATTTTTTCATTATAAAGGGCCTCAAGCTCAATAGACTTGTTGAAAAGAATTGTTATAAGGCCATAAATAACAATAACTCTTATCGTTTTATAAAGGCATTCTCAGCGGTGGAAAAGTTTTTTGCACTTGGTTATGGAGTTCTGCCAGCGCTGGGTATGGCTGTTTTATACCATGTCGTTGAACAACAGACGACAAAATGTATGTGAAATGACAATTGCTTAGTTGCCATTCTCATCGTAGCCAGAATACATAAGTATAAACAAACGGCAGCGTTGATCCGGATCAACTCGTTAATTCGAAATTTACCCGGGGTATTACCTACATTTTATCAGCTCAGTTAGTCTGGACTTAATTTCCGTAACTTAATTTAACTTAATATTTTGGCCAACCTGTTATATGAGAAACTGTGTTGGCGGTTAGTTAAAACTTAACTTACTGTAAGAAACTTAAGAACCTGTACATTTTAGGTTCTTAAGTCACGGCCTTATGGAAATTGGTAGCGGTGAGAGAATAAGGCTTGCCAGACTGTCGTTTTTGTATATCTTAAAAATAAATGAACGCAAACATTTTTTTTGCATGCATTTTTTTGATGTGGAATTTTAGTAGTGCTTTTAGCGGCACCATCTATGGTTTTCGATAGTTTTATAGACAACCATCGATAATATCGATGGTTTATTAGAGTGACCCTTTAAATAGAAAAGGGTTACACAAATATTATTTTACTAGATCGCCCTCACCCGCTTCGCTGAGTGTATGAAATTTTTGCGTGCTACATTGAATAAAATTTATTTCAAGAAAACTCAATTCAAAAACAGGAGGTTTAAAATTTGTTCAACCATCCTCAAAATATTTTCAAACTAAAACTTTCTTAAACTTCTAATTTTTCATACTTTTTCAACTCAATTGAGATTTTAAACAGATGGAAACCCTTTACATGTAGTTTTGAAATTAAGCCATTTAAAATCATTTTGATTGATATTGTATTAATTCCTTTCCTTTTAAATAGTTGGCACCTTTTTAAACCTCTTTCGTCTAACACTCTTGTGTGACACATATTTAAAACCATTTCGATTCATACCAATATATACTTTGAAAACCGTTTTTTGTGTTCGAAAAGCTCGAGAACTGCCGAACCGAATTTTTTTTAATTTCCGACACCTGATTCAGACGCCCAAGGATTATTATAGGCTTTATGTGAAATCAATCTTATACTCATGGAGAAAATCGGGCTATTTGAAAAGAGGGCGTGTCGCCGTACAAACGTATATATAATTCATCTGTAGGTGTGTTGGTGAGTGAAATCCTCCTAAATGCTCGGACGCATTTTGAACGAATTTTTTTTTGTGTTTTTGTGTAACTCTCTGGATAGTGTAGATTCACAAATTCACCCGCCAGTTGGCACTGGAGTTAAGTTATTACTAAAAATCTTATTGATGATCCACTTTGGCCAATATTCAAAATATGTATTGGTAACGGTAAATAATAATAATAATCCCAACGGTTTTTACCCACCATTCCCGCCCATCCGCACGAGGGGCGCAGTCCGCATGACGTACGGAACCAGTATTTATTTTAAATTTTTGCGCCGAGTCACGATTGGCAGGAGTTTGTTAAGTGTCGAGATCTAAAACTGTTCAGCCACAGAACTAAATTCATCAGCCGATTTTATGTCTTTATTTTAATGATTCATTTATTGAGAGAAGACAGTATCGATTTATTAATGCTGAAAAGCGGATCTGATATATCAAACGTACTGGAATGAGAGTTAAAATCCTGGCATAAGCAACGGAGTGGGTCATGCAATTCAAAATTAGTTTTACAAGCTTTCAGAAATAGGGGACTAAAGTTTCTTGATACCCGGGAGGGAACATTAAGGCTAACTTCGCCCAGAAGAAGCGGAAAATTGGACCAAGCATTTGCCTGCGGCTGGAAAGTGTAGGAAGATTAATAAGTTTTAATCGGCTCGTATAAGGTGGGAGGTTATATTGAGAATCCCAACGGAAATTTCTTAAAGCAAAAAGTAGGAATTGTTTTTGAATTGATTCTGTCTTGTCTGAGTAATTTTGATACCTTGGATTCCAAACCACCGAACCGTATTCCAGAGTTGGCCTAACTAATGTTGAAAACAGGGTTTTAGTGATATAAGGGTCACAAGGCAATACTATTGCAAAAAAGAGCTGCCACGTGGCGCAGGAGTGATTACGAATAATCGCCAAGTTATAAAAGGTGCCGTGAATGTCAGAATAAATAAACCTGTTGCACCATCGAATTTTTATGTGTTACGATTGGCCCAATGTATGTGATTTTTGCCAGTATTGTTATGCCTTAAAGCTTCATTCGGAGGCACCAGGGTTGAGTTTTGCAGGGGTAAATCTCAAATCACCACCGATAAATCAACCGCCAAAACCATCGCGCGCCTTTTAGTGTAATAAATTCAAGTAAAAAAAATTTATTTTGACTTTAATTGAAATAAGTCTATGTATATTGGATTTCTGTAGAACAATTATACGCATCCATTTTGAAATTGCCACCAACTATACGATAAAGTTTCTTGGACAGATTTACTATAAAACCGGATCATTGTTGCCCCCAGGGAGTGAAGAGGAAATGTTCGTCAAATTTATTTGAGATTAACCGTTCTATGAAGTGTTACACAATTAGAGAATTTCAAGAACTTCATCACGGGCATGACGCTTTCGTTAGGTTATTTAAGGCGGAAAACGACCACCAAACCATAATCTTAGCCGATGAGCGTGCCAATGGAAATCGTAAACGTGAATTGTTGGTGAAAATGTTGGACCAAAAAGTTTCATAAAAAAAAAATTATTTTGTGCGGGACGAACTTCGCCGGGTCTGCTAGTATTATATTTCATTTAAATTAATTAATTTGAATTTTTAAAAAGGTGGCAACGCTTGTGAAAGGCTTCAATATTATTCAAAACATTAAAACTAAAGGTTTCTTAACAATATTAATTAATTCTTCAGATGGCTTGCGTATAATTAATTTAAACTTACTTTTCAAACAGGTGGCAAGCCTTTTCAAAATATATTAAACTACAGCTTTTTTAAGCCTCTTGGCATCCATTTTTTAAATATAATTTTCAAATTAATAACTCCCTTAATTGAAGTTGAATTAGATTTTTTTTAAAAGGTGGCAGCCCTCATCCCTGAGTATAGAATGATTTTATATATCTCCATACCAAGTTCCAGTAATCTACCAAAAATATTTGCTGAGAAATGCAGTTTGAAAAATTCTGTTTGTATGGGAAGTGCCGCGCCCTCTTGCCTAATCGAGATTAAATGTATCCTATATTTTAAGTTGGGCTAAATAACAGCAGTGTACAAAATTTCATGATGATCGGTTGAACAGTTAAAGCGTGAAAGCGTAGCAAACAAACAAGCTCACTTTCGGATTTATAATATTAGTAAGGATAAGGATTTTTTTTGTTCGTAGGAGAGGGAAATGCTTCATGCACTGGCCGGGGGCACTAGTCTCTATACTACCTTCTCCGAGTGTGGGACTCCCACCGAAGCGTGTTGGGCTACCCACTAAAACCCAAAATCCCACCGCCCGCGCAAGAATCCCGCATCTGGCACCGCAATTCTGCATGTCTTCAGATGCAGGAGCGCGCTGCTAGAGCCTTGGGGCTGCTCTTTTGTAGGGGCGTTTCATTCGGGTGTCCTCAGTAGACAACCGTCCTCCCGTAGACAGCGGAGTACGAATTTCACCNGAAGTGTTCGCAGGTGAAGAATGTGTGGTACACGTTATCTTCGACGTTTCCACAGTAGTGACAGAACGGTGAGTCCACCCTTCCCATTCTATGAAGATATTCTCGGAAGTAACCATGACCGGTGAGGAATTGCGTCAGGTAGAAATCGACTTCCCCATGTGGTCTGTTCAGCCATGTTTGAAGGTCGGCTATCAGGGAGTGTGTCCATCGACCTTTTGTGCTCGCGTTCCAGTTTTGTTGCCACTGCTGGATCAGTTTCTCGCGCGCCCTTGCCGCGGCAGTTGCTCGACCTATCTCGGCATTGAGATTGTAAATCTCTTTTCGCTCGTGAGCAAGTAGCTCAATTAGCATGACGCCAGAAATAAATAGGACCGCGTCCGCGAACACTGTTCGGTATGCAGAAGCAATGCGTAGTGCCCCTCTGCGCTGGACCGAAGACATTTGAATCCGGTATTTTTTGACTTTCATTGCATCGGCCCATATTTCTGGCCCGTACAGGAGCACCGATTGGACCGCTGTCATCAGAAGCTTCCTGCGGCATGGCTTCGGGCCGCCCACGTTTGCCATCAGCCGGCTTAGAGCCGCCGTGCTCTGCGCAGCTTTTTCACATACTCCATGGATGTGTTCCCAGAATGTGAGTTTGCTGTCAAGCTTCACCCCTAGGTATTTTGTAGACCTAGAAGTCGTCACGGGTTGAGGTCCGACCATTATATTTATAATTGTTGGGATCCGTTTCCTGGTGAGGAGCACGATCTCCGTTTTGGCTGTAGCCAATTGCAGACCGTGATCGCTCATCCATCCACTGACGTTGCGCATGACCTGGTTTAGCTTGAGCTGTGCTAGCTGGACATTTCTTGCTGTTATGACGGCTGCCACGTCGTCCGCGAAGGCGACAAGGAAGGCGCTCTCCGGCATTTCCGTGCGCAACAGACTGTCATACGTGGCGTTCCAGAGGTCCGTGCTAAGTACAGACGCCTTTGCCGCTTCGCCGGCNAACAGACTGTCATACGTGGCGTTCCAGAGGTCCGGGCCAAGTACAGACCCCTGTGCCGCTCCGCCGGTTATACGTCTCTTTCTCTGACCTTGTGTTGTGTCGTACAAAAGCCAACGGTCTCTGAGGTAGTCCCGGATCATATCTAGCAAGTATGTTGGAACCTTGAATGACCGTTCCAAGGCCTCCAGCATATCGTCCCATCTTGCCGAGTTGAAGGCGTTCTTGACGTCCAGTGTGACTAGCAGCACTATTGGCCGCGCCTGGTGGCAGGCTTCTTCGGCCTTATGTATCGCCTCCACCACTTCGCCAATTGCTCCTATANGGGTATAAGCACCAGTCTCGCCTTCTTCCATTGGCTTGGGAAGACCTGGGCCCTAAGGCAGCTGTTGTACATGTTAAGCAGGAGATCAGGGCTCGTTTTCACAGGGCTAGCTTCAGCTCGTCTGTCGAAAAGAGTAGTGCCTCGGCTTGTTCCTCGACGAACACTGTATCTGCTCTTAGTGGGTGTGTGGGAAATAGCGCATCCACTATATTCTTAACTCCGGCCTCATCCATCGCTTGCGATGATGTATGGAACTTTTTCATCACTATTTCGTATCCCTGGCCCCAGGGATCGAATTCCGTTTACTCCTCTGTATCTTGGCCCCAAGTGCCTTCTTAGCGCTTTTGTAGGCTGCTGC
>NW_016157630.1:218611-220083 GCF_001687245.7 Rhagoletis zephyria | reverse complement strand
AAAAAAAAACACTAAAAAGTTAAATTAAAAAAAATTTAGTGCAAATAATAAAGCACCAAATTTCAAAAAAGTGCAAGAGAAAGACTTAACATTTAACCAAGAACAATTTAGTGCAAAGAATAAAGCACCAAATTTCAAAAAAGTGCTTTTCGCATAAAAATACGGCACTAATATATAAATCTGAAACCACCTGAGTGAAGACTACTGTGTTGAGTACACGTACCTGAGTAGGAGAAGAAGACATCTCTAAAACGGAGCAATACGGACCAGCCGGAAGCAGAATGAACTTCAGCATAATAGTAATAATGTAAGATATTTTTATATAAATTATTTACCTTTCAAAATAAATGAAAAATTAAATTTGAGTTTTTTACAATTTTAAACTTTACAATCTTAAAGTGTTATATCCAAAAAAATTTTTTTTTCTTTTCTCAAAAACGAAAGCAAAAACCTAATCCTTTGTAAAAATAAATTATATATTTTTTTATACTTAAAATTCTATAAAAAAGTAACTTCAATGGAGCAATTACAGGACGCAGTAACACAGCTAACTGGTGCAGTTAATGCACAAATAGAACAGACGAGGGCTATAAATAATAGGGTTAATCAGCTAGAATCCAGAGTTAGTCTTCACACTGAACCTGTAACTCAACAGAGCCCAACAATTTGAACAGAGACAGATCTGCTTGAAATATGTTNTATTTTTTTATACTTAAAATTCTATAAAAAAGTAACTTCAATGGAGCAATTACAGGACGCAGTAACACAGCTAACTGGTGCAGTTAATGCACAAATAGAACAGATGAGGGCTATAAGTAATAGGGTTAATCAGCTAGAATCCAGAGTTAGTCTTCACACTGAACCTGTAACTCAACAGAGCCCAACAATTTTAACAGAGACAGATCTGCTTGAAATATGTTGGCTTCCTGACAGTGTTAAAAACCTTCCCACTTTTGAAGGTAATCCCGTCCAATTTATTTCCTGGATTCAGAATGTTGAATCTATATTGCAAGACTATGAGATAGTAAAAACTAAACCTATATACAGAGCCATCCTTCGGCACATTAGGCAGAAAGTTAGAGGTCCTGCAGACACAGCCTTGATTTCCTATAACATATTCGATGAGGATTGGGGAAGAATAAAAAACTGTTTGTCGTTGCACTACGCAGACAAACGTGACCTAAGGACCCTTGAACACGAATTAGGATCCTTATCACAAAAACATTATAGCGTTGATCAATTCTATGCTAGGATTAATCACCAATTATCCCTTATAATTAATAAAATAAAAGGTCAGGATTATTCCAGAGAAACGAGCAATGCGTTCTTAGAAACATATGGGAATAGAGCCCTTGATGTATTTATAAGAGGACTGAATGGCGAGCTATCGAGGATGCTAGTCATCCAGCGCCCCAAAAACTTACCGGAGGCTTACTCCTTCTGCTTAGAAATACAAAATTTAAATTTAAGGA
>NW_016157630.1:205503-214335 GCF_001687245.7 Rhagoletis zephyria | reverse complement strand
ACGATTTTTGACTAACTCCGAACTTGCATTTTCTTTACTAGAATTTAATGGGCTGCAGAATTGCATACTCAAAAATTTAAAAAAAAATCTGATTAAAAAGTTGAAAATTTTGATGAAAATTTGCTGAATTTTCGCCAGTTTTGCACAAAGTTTAGGAATTTTATTTGTATGTTATTTGTTGTTAAATAAACCATTTTTTTTATACAAAATTGGCGGAAAAACATTGGAATAAAAATTGTTGCATTTTGGAGATACCCAGCCCTAGTGTATCACTCCATTTTTCCATTTTATCAATTTTTTCTTTTTTTCCTGGGCTTTCATAGCCAATGCATAAATTAAAATTTCTTCCTCCATAATTTCACAATTTCAAAAATGAACACAATAAACCGCTGTCAGCACCTTTTCTAGAACTGACAAGACTGTCAGCAAAACAAGCTTTTGTTAGAGCGCTAGAATAGCGAACAATGACTAGCTGTCATGAAAGTGACTATGGTGAACTTGTCAGTGATGCGGAATCGGGCTGTTAGTCACACAGTAAGCAGTTCCAAAAATCCAACAACTGCTTCACATTTCGTCGTACTAACTTCAAGCGGAAGTCGTGCAGACGTTACGTGAAACCGTTGTTGAGCAATTAGTGCATACGCAAAATAATATAAAAACAATAATAAGCTAAAAGCCAAATTTCAATTTCAACTTATTGCATTGTCAGCAATTTTAGTACCTAAGTAGAACAGTAAGAAAAATAATAAGCAAAACACAAAAATAATGTTCACAATTATTTTAGTGTATTATCAGCCAAATTATGTCAGTTTGTTTGTATAAACGTAAATATGTAATAAGTAAGCATAAGAAATTGTATAAAAGAGAAAACTTTCAATAAAGAAGTTTAAGTTCATTCCAATCACGACGAGGGTGTGTTCTAATTTACATGCATATACTAGGCTTAGGTGTCTGTAGCTTTAGCGGGAATTAATGGCCCCGGTTAAACAGGGCACAACTTGCTTTATTCCTTTTTGACACTGATCAAAATAAACCGTATTCGATGCGGAACTTTTCCTTGCACTTCTTTTCACTTATAAGACACTTTCCCATTTGAATCTTCCTGTTAGCCGACCAAGCGATCGTGCCCCGGTGCATTTGCGTGTGGAACATTTCTCAAACTTTCACTCAGATCCACGCATACAAACACATAATTCAAATCTACACCTTAGCATATGCACCTACACACACACACACGTACGCACAGAGTCATTCCTGGCAGTGCGCCTTCTCACACATGCTGCGCAACATGTTTGGGTACATCGTTGAGGTACAAATGGGAATTTGTGTGGGGGGATATTTGAGTGGGGATATTTGTTGCAGCAGTTACTTGCCCTCTACTACATAGGCTGTCGTTACAGGCTCGCATCCGCCGATGTTGCCTGCAATATGCAGAGTGTGCGTAAAAGAATTCAAACGCAGCCTACCTGCATTGTTTGTGCGTTTTGCCTACGTGTGGCCTCGACCCACGACCTAACGCCGGGCTTCCTATGAAAGTCTCTTTGTTTCTGTATGCGTATCTTTTGTGTAGTCAGTCGAACATTCACCTATGTCTACGATTATTAACACGTATATGCTCCTACGTACTACTTTTACATATTATATCACAGCTAACAACATATATACATATCACTGGGAGATAACCTATACTTATATCACAATAAAATCCTATGTCTATATCACAGTTAGCTATCCGTATACTATATCACAGTAGATTTTGGTAAAGGTACCAATAGTCGTGTTGGTTAAATAAAAATAAAAAAATAAATAAATAATAAAAAAAATAAAATAAGAAGATAAAAATAAAATAAAAAAAAGTAAATAAATAAATAAATAATTAATGAAATAATTAATGAAATAGTCAAGTAAATAGATGCATACATAAATAGAAAAATAATTACGATGCGTCAACAATTAAAATATATTGATACAATGGATACGAATCACAATCTCGCTTACCCACTTTTTCGTAAGCAAGCTTGCTCGTCAGTGTTAATAGCATACCTAAGTCCGTAATGTACATAGACGAACAAAATCACGACAACTAACACTTAAACAAAAACAACGAACTAATAACAAATTCTAAATCAGGACCATACAAGCACTAAGCCACAAATATGTCCTTGGCATGGTATACGCCTACTTTGTTCCCGCTCATATCGCCTAGCTCATACATAGAGTTTCCGATAGACTTCAAAACGATGCATTTTATTTGTTTAGGTGCAAGTTTAGCATTATAATTGTCTACTTGGGAACTCTGCCGGAAGTTTCGGCGGTATACCACCTGTCCGATTTGGAATCTGATATCTCTACTTCTAGTGTTATAAGCTTTCATACTTTTTTCGTGAGCCAACTTCAGTTCTTTCATTAACTTTTCGCGTATAAGCTGTAATCGGTCTGTCTTCGCGTCTATTTGGCAATCCGCATCCCCTATGGTGCCGAGCTTTCGATATATCTCGTACGATGCACCATGTTGCACCATAGGCATACCGAAAGTAGCAAAGTATGGGGAGCAGTTGATTGCTGAGTGGACTACGCTCCGGAGTGCAAAAGCCGCGTCACTAATATGCCTATCCCAATTTTTATGATTCTCTTTTATGTACGAGCGGAGCATTTGTAGCACAGACCTATTGACTCGCTCAACGGCGTTGCCCTGTGGCGAATAAAATGCAGTTTTGAGGTGCCGCGTGCCGTATTTTTCTAGAAGACTAGAAAATATCTCAGAGACAAACTGCTTGCCGTTGTCTGAATGTATGTACTCAGGGACGCCAAAAATATGAAAAACCTCCTTCTCTAAAAACTTTACAACCTCGGCTGAAGTGGCTCTCTTCATTGGGTTCAAAAACACAAACTTAGAAAAATGGTCCAGACAAACAAAAACATAAACATTACCAACACAAGTACGTGGGTAAGGACCCATAAAATCGACATACAAGCGTTGGAAAGGTCGTTCGGTTAAGTGTTGGCTTCCCATCACTGGTTTATGAAACGCATTTTGAGTCTTTTTACCTTTACATATTTCACAGCCTTTAATAAAAGCTTGGACATCAGTAACCATGCCTGGCCAGTAATATTTTTCACGGATTCGTGCGAGTGTCTTGTGGATGCCCCCGTGACCTGCAGAAGGTGAACTGTGGGAGGCCTCCACTAACCCTGGTCGCAATTCCGACGGTATCCAAAGTTTCCAGGTCTGATCCTCTTGAAGCTTGTCCCCCCGGTTAAATTGAGTCCGTCTATAAACATACCCGTCCGATATGCACAAGTCTGGTAGTTGGTCTTTGTTCTCGGTCACAGTCCTTTTCAGTTCCTTGTATTCGTCCGAGTCAAAGCAAGGTGAGTCTAAGGAAACGTCCATAAATCTTTCGTTTGTTGTCATTTCTTCCATGTGCATCCGTGATAGCGTGTCAGGCACCACATTTTGAGCCCCCTTCCTGTGTTGTATGTCAAAATCATACCCTTGGAGCTTCAAACTCCACCTTGCCAGTCTACCCGAAAGGTCCTTCTGATTCATCAGCCATTTTAGGCTGGCATGATCAGTTATTATGGTAAACGGCATACCTTCTATGTAGGGCCTGAACCTTTTCACACTTACCACGGCTGCATAGCACTCCAGCTCGGTTATGCTATAATTTCGCTGTGCCTTATTGAGTTTCGCTGAAATATATGCTATATATAGGTCGTTCATTGTTGTCATCGTCAAGTTGAAATAGAACCCCACCCACTCCGTCTGTCGATGGGTCGCACTGTATATAAAACCGTCTATTAAAGTCAGGGTGCATCAGTACGGGTGCCGATATGAGGCTTTGCTTCAATCGGTCAAACGACCTCTTGGCTTCGTCCGTCATGGTGAATTTCTTTATCTTTTCTTTAGTGAGACAGTCGTGCAGTGGAGCTGCAATGGTCGCGTAGTCTTTGATAAATCGACGGTACCAGCCTGACATACCTAGGAACCGTCGGAGCTGCTTTGAAATTTTGGGCTCCGGGAAATCCCTCACATCTGCAACCTTGTTTGCATCCGTACGTATACACCATCCCCCACAACATAACCAAGGTAACGAACCTCCTTATAACAAAATTTGCTTTTCTCGACATTAATTGTTAATTTAGCCTCACGTAAACATCAAGCGACCTATTCCAACAAACACAAATGGGACGAAAAATCTACCCAACACACCAACAAGTCATCTAAATACACAAAAACACTTTCACGCAACGAAGCCGGTACCACTTTGTCCATAAGTCTGCACATTCTTTGTGCCGCGTTGCACAGTCCGAATGGCATTACTGTAAATTGGTAAAGAGGTCTACCTGGAACTGTGAACGCCGTCTTCTCTCTAGATTTTTTTTCAAGAGGAATCTGCCAGAAGGCGTCCTTCAAATCTATAGCCGATATGTAGCGAGTGTTCTGAAGGCGGCTAAGGATTCCATCTACGTGTGGCAACGGGTATGCATCTTTTATAGTTCTTTCATTTACTTTCCTGGCGTCAAGGCAGATACGGTTCTTTGTGCCTTTTATGACAAGAGAGACGGGTGAGTTCCAGCTACTATAGCTTTCCTCTATTACCCCCATACTAAGCATCCTATCAAGCTCTTGATATATCAATTTCTGTATTGCAGGCGAAATCGGATAGTGGCGCTGCTTTATTGGAAGATTTTCGTTTTCTACCTCAATTATATGCTCCTCCATATCTGTCTTCCCTAATTCTAAAACGGCAAATGACGGAAACTGTGTTTTGACTTTCTCTAGAGCGGTACTTTCTTCGGTTGTCAACGTCTGTTGGACGGCCACAAAGGACAGGTCTCCTTCGGCGGGTGCGAGCTCGGCGACAGCAGCCTGATCTGGACATATACGTGCTCCCCTACTAACGATAGCCATGTCGAAGGCCTTCCAGAAGTCTATCCCCAAATATACTTGTTGTTGTAAACCGGCACTATANTCCTTCGGCGGGTGCGAGCTCGGCGACAGCAGCCTGATCTGGACATATACGTGCTCCCCTACTAACGATAGCCATGTCGAAGGCCTTCCAGAAGTCTATCCCCAAATATACTTGTTGTTGTAAACCGGCACTATAAGGAATTCTAAGTCCCTCGTCATACCATCCCACATCACTGAGAGCGTGATTACACCGGTTACTGAAGTTTCACCACCGTTCGCTGTTCTTATGTTCTGGTTCGTTATTGGAAGAACGCGGTCTTCCTTTCCTTCTAGTAATTTTGCTGCATCTTTCCCTATACAACTTGCTCCCGCTCCTGAATCTAATAATGCTAACACTTCTACGCCTCCGATCTTTGTCTGAGCAAAAATCCTATTATCCCCCTTTAAGGTTACAATCGTTGAAACGATTTTATTCAAAATTCTCTTATACGTCTTTTTCTTCTCTCTAATTTTTCCAATCTTTTTGAAATTCCTACTTTGCCTTTTGTTTTCAACTGATTCGCAAAAAATTCTCCTCCGAGCTGCTTCATACTCAACTTTGCGTTGGTGTAGGCTCTTCTCCGGCTCACCCTTAACTAAATTTTCTTTCTTTTCAGTGCCGATTATATCCCTTTTTAGCAAAATAATTGTTGTTGACTGGTTTCCGGGTTCTCCTTCCCCTGGCTGGAGTTCCCGGAAATCTCCGCCAGCATCCTGTTTCCCTTTTCAGGTTTGTACACACAAAACGACGTGTCTCCACCACATGCAAAGCACACAATGTTGTGAAAAGACGACTTGCACCCAGCTTGCTTCGCTGCATCACTCGGATTCCCCACATAATAATCCACAGGTATCCCACATGAAAAACACAACATCAAATGAAATGGGGACGGACAAAGCGAACTAATGGTGGACTAAGGGCTTTTCGTAGGCTGAGTTTCTGGTTTGTTATATTGGGAACCGCTTGCCCTAGCATTATTGTTGCTGCCCTGGCCATATGACTTAGTCTTTAGTGGATTGCTAATAGCTTCTATAGGTCTACGATCTACGCTTTCATCTAATGAACGTTCCTCACAGTACAAAAGTTCGCTGATATTCTTGGATCGACTACGGTTTTCCTTTATTACTCTCTCGGCGCGCTTACATTCGGCTTTCAACTCGGCGAGTGTATACATCTGGGAGGCAAAAGTAAGGTTCGCCAGGTAAGGCTTTAAGTTTCCCTTCAGGATCCCAACTAATTATTTCTCTGTTTTTTTCTTCCGCAGCCTAAACGTAAGATTGTGGACCTCTCCATAAAACTCATCGAAGCTCTCCGCTGGCATCTGCTTTCTTTCCATAATCTTCCGGATTATCTCGTAATCGGACTCCGCAGTCTGGAAATGGGCTAACAACTCCGCCTTTAGTTCTATATATCCGAAATTTGGATCATCGGCATGGTATTCGAGGACCTGCCAGTACCACTTCAATGCGGAGCCCGTTACGAGACAATGGAAGTCAGTGAAGAGCTGATAATGGGAGAGGTCGTGCTGCGTTCGCATCTTTTCGATCCTGAAGAGGAAACTCTCCACCGTCGTACCCTTTCCAGTGCCGTCGAACTTGATGTGCCATTTGTCCAAGTCGATTTTCTTCCACTTCGGTGGCTCCTGTGCGCTCTGATCAGCTTGTGTGACGTTTTCGTTGCCTCGGCGGTTGCGTGCTTCGTGACCCCTGCTTTCCGGCGTCGATGCCACTGCGGAACGATGACCCAGGGCTTGGGCGGATGTCTCTATGTCAGCTACCCTATTGCTGAGGTCCGACATATTTGTCCTCATGTTCCGAACTTCGACCATACACTGCGCCATCATGTCGTGTTGTTGCGCCATCAAGCGGCTCAGTTGCTCGACACTGGTTGCAGTTGAAGCCGGTTCACTCCCTGGAGCTTTCGGACACTCAGCCCCAGAGCCTGCTGACTGTGCACTTGACCCTGGATCGTCGAGCCCAGTTGCACTGGGTTGGTCAGATGCAGACATTTCTAATAATTTGTCTAACTTTCGCGAAAAACTAGAAATCCACTTTGCCTCTGTGCCTTGTGGTTCTTGTGGGTTCGATTCGCTGTGACGGTGAGTTGAATCAGTTTTGAAGATGCGTGCTGAACACCTGTTCAAATAATCCGTTGGAACTAAGTCCACCGGATGTTGTATTCCCGTGTCAATCTGATTAAATATCGATCCCACCACTTGGTTCTCAAGCGCCCTAGTGATGCTACGTGTTACTGGCCTATCAGAATTCAAAAGCCCTAATCCACCAGCTACTATTCCTCAGGCTCTCCCTCCATACACTCAGAATCACTCATAAAAAAGAAATATTCCACGCTTAGCTTCGGCTTACGAGGAACCTGGTTAGTCAAAATTCCTTTCAAACACACAAACTTTTCGGACTACTTTACTCCCTACGTAAAAAAACGTCAACAATGTTTGCTGAGCCTTCTAACCCAACTCCAATTTTTAACTATAAATACATTATTTCACGCTTAAAATTAAGGCATGTGTGCAATACAAAGGTTCACCAGCGTTTAGTTCAAGTTGTGAATACCTCGTATTGCGGATAAACCAGACTTCTCTTACCAGTAATACGGCAAAAAAGTAAATCAAAATTCAATAACAAAATATAAAAAAATATAATTCAATTTTACTTAGCAATAAATATAAGGAAAATGATTCTAGAACGAGATTTAAAATAAGGGGAAAATTGTAAATAACGTTTTTTTTTCAGTGTATATATATATCAGGTAAAAAATAGCAATTTTATAAGAAAGGATCCTTCCTTACGTTCTTTTCAACGTGGTAGCGTTCACTGCTTCAAATCTTACAACTTCTAGCACCTGTATAATCGTTTATGATAATTAGCATGTATATTAATGATGTTTGCGTTTGTGTATAAGAAAGGTTTTCTTTTAGCTTGGTGTGGTGGTGGTGTTGCACCTCGGCGGGGTCATCATAGGTACGTCGCAGTTATTCGGTCATTTGTCAACGGTCCATGGTCAAAGTCAACTTCATCCCCCTTTATCTGAACATAATAGCGTGGCACATCTGCATTCAGCACACTTGCCCCAAATGAGGTTGCCACGTTAATCCCACCCCCTTGTGTCGCTCCACCGTAAACCTCACGCTCACGCGATTTCTGGACCGCATGCGCGGTAGCTTAGACGGACGCGTACACCATCACTTCTGTTTGCTAATATATATTTGGCC
Source organism: Rhagoletis zephyria (assembly GCF_001687245.7). Taxonomy (NCBI): domain Eukaryota; kingdom Metazoa; phylum Arthropoda; class Insecta; order Diptera; family Tephritidae; genus Rhagoletis; species Rhagoletis zephyria. The sequence continues at coordinate 206,151 of NW_016157630.1, read as the reverse complement.
CATCGTGCCAAGCCTGCTTCTGGACACCACTCAAACCAGTGTTGAATCTAGCAAAAGGAACTCCAAAAGCAGTATGAGCACACCCCCGTTTCGTCAGTCGAGAACTTATCGCTTTTGTCGAAACAAAGGGACGTTGCCGTCGTGACCCTAGCCTGTCCGGAAATACAAAGGATAAGAGGAAGAAAACGATAGATTACTATGAAGATATACATAGGTTTGAGTACAGAAATAAAGGTAAAAAAAAGAAATATACAGAAAGTAGATAAAAAATGTTAAGTAAAAGAGTTTCGGGCTATTGCCGTTGGGCGCCATTGTTATGTCGCTGGCTATTGGGGTAAGGTTGGTTGGCATTCAGGCATGCTGGCATAGCGAGCTAGCTCGTCGGTTGGGGGGGGTCACCTCCAACCACCTTACTTGCAGCTGACATAAACAAAATTTGTCATCATGCCTGTTAGAGAAAAGACACTGAAAAACCGGGAGAATAGAAATATAAAGGAGATAGAAGAGGCCCGTCCGAGTCGGGTGGAGTCATCCCACCCCATATTTGATCTTGCTAGCCTTGGACTTTGCCGTGACTCCTACAATTGGCAAAGTCCCCTAAACCTGACCTTAGTTCGTACGTCTATTGACAAGTCATGTCCAAGTCAG
>NW_016157630.1:177884-203820 GCF_001687245.7 Rhagoletis zephyria | reverse complement strand
TCATCCTTGTTTGAGGCTAATCTATTCATGTACATACATACATACATCTTATTCCTAAACTGCTGCTTAGCACGTTTCTTTAATTCACTATCAATATTAAAGCATACATTTAGGAGGCATTTCCGCCCCAACCATGTACATGTATGGCATTGGTATTGGTGTGACATTTGAATTGATTTTTTTCGCTCTATTTTAAACTAATTTGAAATTTTAAAAATTGCCTGCACATCAGCATCAAAATACCTTTCTAATAATATATAATTGTTTATACCTTAGAAGTACAGTTTAGCCGTAAAAGGGGTGTAAAGGAAACATGATTGCCTATTAATATAATTGATTTAAATGTACGTTTGCATACTTCATAAACCTTTTTTATGTAACATAATTGAGGGTGAATGTACAATATCCGAAATACTCCTTTTTAAGAAAAGCGAAGAAAAGTTGGAGTTTTTGGAATCAAAAGAAGATACAAGAAAAGAGAAGAGAGAAGGGGCACTGGAAATTCAACATAAAACATTGGCATTGCTTGAATTCCGGCAACAATTACCAGATTTAAAATATCCGCTGTTGAAAACAAGTGCGTGCCGTATATTTTCAATTTTGGTACAACGTATAACTTGAGACTTTGTATTCTACAATGAAACTAGTAAAGTCAAAATACCGTTCACAATTAGTTGCATTCGCGTGCCTGTTAAATTTTGAAAGTTATCAAAAACTATCAGCTTGCAATGTAGGAGAAATTGAGAGAGGAAAGTGATATTTCATTTTTAGGGGAAGCTGTAAGTTTCTGCTGGAAAAAGTTTTGCCAACACGAAAACAGCTGATCAAAAACACCTGGTTGAAATTTACGCAAATCCGTAAATTGAATTTGATGGTTTGGAAGCTAAAATAGTAAAATGCGACCAATTACCTTGTAAGAAGTAAGTAATTATTCGTTTAGTCAGTGAACTGTGTCAGGATAGTCTTATCCTGTTTCTGATTTGTTTTCTTACGTTATTAATTTTATACTTTTGAATGTAAACAAAACTAGCTATTTGTCTAACTTGCAAGTTTCTGCAAATTTTCTGTTCGCGTACTATTTTGAATATTTTTCTCTTCTGATAGAACAGATGACATTTCGCCGGAATTTTGCTGTTGAACATTTTTTACTGGAGATTTTAAACGAACGTATCTATTGACTAACCAACATTTAACAAAACTGTTACAAACGGCTTTAACTGACGTAAAACCAGATTTTGAAAATTTGAAAAGAGATCTTTTTAATTTTCTTTAATATCTATCTTACGTACATTCGTATAATAATAAAATCAATTGAGGGATTCACAACATTGACGTAAGTCTCATATTGTTGTATGTCGTAAACTTTAAAAGTTAAAATAAATGTTTAGATAACTAATAAATATTCATAATATGACTTTGATGGTACTTTGCGAACCCCCTTAATATATTTTTTAGCCGTTTAAAGTTTACGACATACTACAATACAACACTTACGACACCCCAAATGTTTTTCATTTCTAATAATAGTTTTATTTAAAAATAAAATTTTTGTTATTGTTGTTTTTTGTGTGGCTCTTTGTAGCATTTAGAATTTATATGTGGCTCTTGTCGGCCTCGGCTTTGCCCACCCCTGCAATATATCGTTAGTATAGTATGAAATGAAAAAAAATCCAAAATTCACTTTTTGATTGATTATGATGCATTTCTTCGATTCATAAGTCCCCACATCGTTTTATGCAATAAAAAATTTTAGTTGTGGCTTTTTTGTCACCCGAAAACTAAGCAGATTTAAGACTTTCATCGTCCGTAATTCCAATAAGTCAAATTATTATAAAAAAAGGGTGTCCGTTTAACAAAATAACAAGATTTTAAACTAATGCCGCTGGCAGCCACGGCTTTCAAAACAGAATTTTTTTCAAAATTTTCATTCCTAGAAAATAACAATTTATTTGTCATATCCACCTATTCAGAACCTCGCTATAAGCACACATTTTTCAAACCAGTCACAGAAGAAAGGATTAATTAATTACAAAAACTAAAATCGAAAGACGCTGATGACGTTACAAGTTGTCTAAAAACTGAAACAACCTAAATAGTCAGAATGAAAGATTCTTTGGAAAACAACGGTGTTTAAACAACGATCATTTGATGATGCTAGATTGGGAAGATGAAAGTCAGGAGGATACATCCGACACTTGCAGCCCCGATGCAATTGAGTTATTGCAGCGCAATAAACAAGTAAATATAACGGAAAGTCGTCTTAACTGGCGAAGCGTAGTTATTTAGTGGCGCAGGTTTTATTTACGACCCTTTGAGAAACAGGCTGTAACCCGAAAAGGCAACAACATTACTATTTGTTAAATACAATGTTCCAATTTTTAAATTCAAGTAATATAATAACATTATTAAAAATTACTAACTTTTCCATTTTTGATTACCTAAATTACCTAATTTCCTTACCTAAATTATTTCTTAAAAATACTTGGCATCCGCATCCGCATTTGCATCCGTGGATGTCTAAAATTTCACATTCGCAACATCCTTAGCACAAAGTATAATGTCCCATAACGCCGAACTACACAATGTTGACAATGTATACTTTTCCAAAACGCATTCGAAATTTATCGAAACGCTTCGCTAGAGCAATCAGCGCATCAGAAACAAAGTTGATGCTTGGTTTGTTTTTGGTTACCATTGGTGTTTTAAAAATAGAAAATTCAGAAAAATTGTTCATTGCTAAATTAAATATTTAAAATATGCAATGTATAAGGTTGCAATGTGTCACAACTCTGCATATACAAGCAGTTTGAATACCGCCATATAACAGTCTCCAAACATTGTATTGATATGTTTTGGAAGTCAGCCGATATGAATCGATTTCGGTTTGTTGATGCGCGAAAATAACTTATCAAAATAATTTCGTTTCGTTTCAGAGCTGAATTAACGAAAAAAAAACTAAATCGTTAACATCGAAACAAAATAAATCAACGAAAAGTTGATGTTGTATGCCATTGCCAGCTCACTATAAACACCTAGCAACTAAATGCACGCTACAGCTTCAGCATTAACGATTGAATTTCTTTTCGTTAATAAGCAAAATAGAATTATTTTGATAATTACGTAAACGACGAAAAAACTGAATCGTTTCAACAGAAACGATTAATTTTTTTTGGTAAACGCTAAAATTAATGTTACAATGCATCCTTGATACGACTTATTTTTCTTAATATTGTTGCCGAATTCACAGTACGCAGTTAACTACCAACAAAAATTGTATATATTTTTTTTATAAACTGTACTAATCATACTAACTAGGCGACTGCGAATATAAATCCCTAATTATAACCCAGTAAATGACAAAATTAGCAATGGTTTAACTAAGCACTGTGAATCCGGCCCGTAGTGGGCTTATATAGCTATTGAGTTAATCTTGCTTTGTGATATTTTCTAGGGTTTTCATCAACCTGGTTTATATGTACTCGACACTCTATTTTCCGTTTTTGTGATCGGAACATTAGTTGTTATTGTGTGGAGAGGAGTATGGGGTATAATGGATATAACTTTTTACCCCTTTGACAGAAAAAAGTCGTCTTGGAGCTCTTTGGTAAATATACTTTTAATAAAAAATAACTGCACGAGTATTTATGCAATTTATGAATACATAAATATTAGCCATCATAAAAAAAACATATGTATGTGTGCAGTGCACACCCGGTAAAAGTGAGACCTTAATAAAATTAAACTACGGGAGAATGAGACGAATGCGTTTGTTTGTTGTCATATTGGTACGAAGTTGATAAGTTCTTATAATTTTTCGTTTTAATTTTTCATTTTATTATTATTTGGACACATGTTCAAATTTTTACAAAAGAGACGAGTGGCTTATTGTAACTAAAATATGAAATAAATGCTTTAGTTTCCACGTGATCAATATTAATATGTTCATATCTTTCAAATACAGCATTCATTATTGATTTTGACCGTGTGGTCGATTCGGTGTGACTTCTGGACATTTTTAAATTTAATTTGATGCCGAGGAACTCAATTAAAGGGAGCGCTGAATCCACATTAAAATCCTTATTTATCTTTTTTAAGGATTTGCGATACTTCTGGTGTGTATTTTATTAACCTCTCGTGGATGAATTCAATAATTGTATTTACTGGTTGATTAAGAGAAATATAAATTGCCACACATATAACTGTTCTCTCATGGTCCAATCTGCTTCCACAAGCACATATTTCTCCCACCTTAGAAATTTGAACAGACATTGATTCCAGTTTTTGTGCATCGAGTTCTATTTGTGAAGTAACAATAAGGGCTCCGTCATGTGTGTTATGGTAGACTGCAACTCTAAAGTGTTCCCAATGTCCAACCACGCCTCTAAAAGAATTAGAAAATGGTGCTGAAAGCATACAATCCATTTTATATTGTTTCAAGTCGAATCAGATGCAGCCTTTGAAATTCAGCTTGCAACTCAGTTGTGGATACTGCTGCTCTCCGACCATTATAAAATTCTCTATAATTTTTATTTTATTTTTGGTTTGAAAGGAGATGTGGCCCTTGAAGCGATGCCACTCATGGTAATACGACATACAGGAGCTGTTGATCGTATGAGATCTCACGAAATGACCTCATTAGGACTTATAAATCGTTATCGCACACGCAGAGATCTCTTGTTACCACCAGTGGAGAAAGACTGTGCTTTTTTATTGATGCCGCTGCTTTTCTTCTGATTTTTTCTCCAATTTTGGGACAATCAGGGAATTCCAGCCATAAACGAGCACACAATACACAAACTTTTATCAGCTTATTAGTTACCCTGCGAAAATCGTTGACCATGTGGTTCATTTGTGCCATATTGGAGTACATACTTACGAAATGCTCCTCTGTAATGCAGTAGCAGTCCAACTCGTGTCTCTGGACCAGCTTATTGTTACCCGATCATTGCTCGATCGTAATCCCTACACGGTGTTTATTAGGTTTTGCCGAGAGGTAGATACTCCATGGAGTAATCCCTTGAAGAAGTGTTGTGCTACTCAAATGTAATGCAGAGTATATGGTCCTGCCCTAGGACATTGCAATATTGATTGGACCACATTGTCATACTCCTTAACCTGTCGGTGTACTCTTCACATGCGTTCATAGAGTAGTCGCGTTTTTGCATTGTAGCTTAATACGTACAAACATGCACACAAATTAGCGGCTGACAAACAGTGTTGCCACTGCCTTAGCCTTTAAAGTATCCATAAAAAATCGAAACCTGTATCCAAATGTATCCACCGAAAAAGCGGACATTTTTACACAGTACATCTATGGAAGAGAAACTCGGGACCTTAACAAACTTATTCCCATCCATAGACACGGATTTGGAAAACAAAGGCCCGAAGTTATAGTTAAAATTAGGTCGAATCGTAAAGTTAATCACAGATTTTTGACATAATTTTCAATGGGATACCTGCCAAAAAAGCTGCAACTCACTTTAGTTTCGACTTAATTTTGACTACCCGTAGTCTTTGTGTCCCCGATCTGTATCTAAGAAGGGAAAAATACTGACTACAACTACGGGACACAGTTTCCGCATGTTCGATTTTTATACCCGAGCGCACTTGTGCACAAGGGTATTATAACTTTGTTCACATAACGGTTGTTTGTAACAGGCAAAACGAATCGAGATAGATATAGACAAATGTATACATAAATGATCAGAATGAAAAGAGAAATCGATTAAGCGGTGACTGTCTGTCCGTCCGTCCGTCCGTCCGTCCGTCTGTGCACACGATAACTCGAGTAAAAATTGAGATATCTTAACGAAACTTGGTATGTGTACTTCTTTCGGGCGTAGGACGGATGGTATTGAAAATGGGCAAAATCGGACAATAACCACGCCTACCTCCCATATAACGGCAATTTTCAGAAATACGAAAACTACGATATTTTAGTAACTATTGAAGATTATTCACTCAAAATTGACATTTGCAATACAATACGTTTTAGACGAAAAATAAGATTATTATAAATTTTTGGAAAATGGGCGTAGCCACGCCCAGTTATGGTTACATGTATATATCTTGGTAACCGCTGCACCTTCCTTCCAAACTTGGCACAGTTGTTAACCTTGGTATAACATACGAAATGGACGAAAAATTTTTAAAATAGGACAATAACAACGCCCACATTTCATATAACGGTAATTTAGAATTAGATTTTAATGAAATTAGTTCAATCATCTCTTCCTTTTCTCCCGTGAATCATTTCATTTACGCTGACGACGTTTCCATTTTTTCGGATATAAAAGACCTAAGTCAAATAAAAAAAATATTCACTGACATACTGACAAGTATCGCAAACTGGGGGGAATCTTCGGGGTCCAACATATCCACAAGCAAATGCGCAACCTTCCACATTTGCCGAAAACATAAATGCTGCTTCCCAAGCCTATGCCTCTTTAATGCTCCCATCCCACATACTAACACTTTGAGAATTCTAGGCTTAATTTTTGACAAAAGACTTACTTTTAAGCAACATTGTAATTACCTAAGATTAAACTTATTATCTAGACTCAATATAATTAAATACTTAACTTCTAAGCACTGTTTAATACACACAACTACACTTGTAAATATAACTAAAGCACTTATATTATCCAAAATCGATTTTGGCGTTCCTATATATGGACACTGCGCTAAAGCACATCTAAACCTCATCACCTCACCATATTATACAACAGCTAGAAGAAGTATTCGCGCTTTCCCCACTTCCCCTACTAAAGCTGTGTTAGCGGAGGCAGGACTGCCAGAAATATCCCTACGGGTACTACAGACCACAATGATGTTAATACCAAGACTAATTCATTGTAGAAGCGAACCAATCTTTGAACTTGTTGACTAAAGTTTAAAACAAAGAAATAACACCAGAAACAAATCCACAGTAATGCGATGCTTAACCCTAGCAAACCAACTCACCGATATTGGTCCCTCCGGAATGGAGCCCAAACTGGCACATAAGCAGAAGCTTACTTATCGACAAGTTGCTCAAATTTCCTAAAAATTCCATCAGTGCAAATGAATATATCCAACTATACCAGGAAGCTATTTATCCCTAGAGGAAAGAATGGACATTTTTATTGACTGACGGATCAAAGACGTCCACAAGTCTAACATTTGCAGTTGCAAATGAGAGCGGTGAAACAGTAACCGTCGGTGCGCTACCAACATATTGCTCAGTGTTCACTGCGGAAGCAGCTGCTTTACAGGAAGCAGTCAAATTTGCCTCCAATACAGGATCTAAATACATTATATGTACCGACAGCAAATCTACGATTGAAGCTCTCATAAATGGTAATACAGGAGGATTACTGGTTGAACGCATACGGATGTATCTTTCGAAAAGCAATGGCAAGATTCAAATAATGTGGGTACCGGGTCACGTTGGAATCAAAGGGAATGTGTTTGCTGACGAAAAAGCAAAATTAGCTGCAAACCAACCTCTGCATCTATTTGACCATGTCACGGCACTAGACATCCGAAAATTAGCTCTCTCTTTTATCCACAAAAATTTGAAAATGAATGGACAAGTTATCACCACCATTATAAGTCCTTTAACCCTACGGGCACCAAACCTACCTACTCACCAGACTGTTCTTGCCGTAAGATAAGGATATTTGTACGTTGTAGACTAGGCCACACGACAATGACGCATACTCATCTCCTCAAAGGCTCCACCAAACCATTTTGCTTATTCTGCAACTGACCATCGTTAACAGTAGCTCACATCATCGACGAGTGTCCTGAACTCAAGCACATCAGGACAATAGTTTTCGGAAATACTGTGCCTTCCAACTGCCTCAAATCGACCAACATGGATAATATTAGTGCAATATCTAGATTTTTTCAACTTTGCAATATTAAAGACATATAAGTAAAGGTGGTTAATTTATAAATATATGTAGTTAATATCTATAAATTCTTAACTAGCTCCTAAGTTCAACAAAAGCCGAAGGCCCTGGCAGCCAGTGCTTTTAACTTCAGTGTAATAACTATTTATAGTTGTTTCTCTCTTGAATAAATAAATAAAACTAGGTATACGATAGAAGAATAAAATAATTTTAGTATCCCAAACAACTTATTTCAATGAGTCCGATACTGAGTAGTATCGATACTTTTTCCCTGATACNTGGTTAATTTATAAATATATGTAGTTAATATCTATAAATTCTTAACTAGCTCCTAAGTTCAACAAAAGCCGAAGGCCCTGGCAGCCAGTGCTTTTAACTTCAGTGTAATAACTATTTATAGTTGTTTCTCTCTTGAATAAATAAATAAAACTAGGTATACGATAGAAGAATAAAATAATTTTAGTATCCCAAACAACTTATTTCAATGAGTCCGATACTGAGTAGTATCGATACTTTTTCCCTGATACTTTTAAGGTATCGATACCATGAGCTCGATGCCAGAATGAATACTCAGTATCGATACCAAAGGCTGAAATTTCGAACCCTATTTGTAGCTGAGCACAATTTACCTTTTGCAATTATAGATCATTTAAATGTGCTTCTTAAAAATAGTATAACAGATGCAAAAATTCCGCAAAAGTTCTGCATAAATAGAATGAAAGCGCAACAAATAATCACTAAGGTAACCAGACCCGAGAATTGTAAATCGATAATTGAATTTTGTAAACAAAATTACTATTCGCTAATAGTAGACGAAAGGACTGATATAAGTGTATCCAAAAATTAAGCTGTTTTAATAAGATTTTACAATAAAAAGTGTGTTGATAGGTTTTTTTAGATTTGATACCTTTGACCGATAGCAACGCGGAAAGTATTATTAATGCCATTATTAAAACTTTGAAAGATTATTCGATACCACCTGAAAAAATGCTAGCTTTCACTGCTGATAATTGCCCGGTAATGATGGGAGCAAAAAGTGGCGTATAAGCAAGATTGAAACAAGTTGTTCCTAATCTGTACATTAATGGATGTGTTTGCCATATTTTAAATTTAGCTTCGATGGCAGCTTGTGATGTATTCCCTAACAAAATAGATAAATCTTTAAAAGATATTAATTACCATTTTCGGAATAGCCCGTTAAGGAGGGCTGACTTTCCAAGTTTCCAAGAATATTTCGGCACAGAAGTGCATGTAATCCTAAAGTACGCTCCCACAAGGTGGCTGTCTAGACAAGCTCTCGTAGATAGAATGATTGAGCAGTGGAATGCACTCCAGTATTATTTTGCTCTTTCTGACTTTGAGAACAAAAGCGGCAACCAAAATACTAAACTTAGTATATCCGAAATTTTTCAAAATCCTATTTATAAAATATATTTTTTATTTCTTTCATACAATTTAAACTTAATAAATAATGTGAATTTAGAAAAGCAATCCGAAGATGCCCGCATATTCATGTATTCATTCCGAAATTAAAGAGCTTATTTTATCAAATGGGGAGAACTTAAAAAAAATATCTTATTTGGATTCCAATCCCTTTTGGCTGTTAAATATTGGTGCAGATGAAAACCATTTGACTTTAAATGAAATATGCTGCGGTGTTTTATTGCTTTATTAAAGAACAATTTTCAGGGGGACGAAATATTAAATTTTAAGAACTGCGCTACACTATTTTATATACAATTTTGTAATACTTAAAAAAAAGTAAATTTTAACGATAAGATTTTGTGCTGGGCTAAAAAGTTTTCACCAGAAAGCGTTTTAAGTGGCGAAACAAATAGTATCGTTTCTTTAATTATGGAATTGTTTCCAACGTGTGAAACTGATAAAATAGCAAATTAATACTGAGTTTCGAGCCTTAGCGAAGCACGAAACCCTAAAAAAATTTAAGAATTTGAATATTTGCCAACATTAAAAAAGACTTGTTATTAACTAATATATTAAACTATCTCGCGGAAGATGAATTATTATTCTAGGTGTTGAATGGGTTTATTTTTATAAAACTATATATTTTTTATATTATATGTTATATAATTTGCAAAATATTTTTGTGTAACTTTGTTTGCATTAAATGCAAATTTTTGTGTTACTAGCCTTAATAAACATACTTTTATGCTTCTGTTGATAAACTTAATATGTTTATTTTTATTGGAAACTTAGGGTATTGATGGGCTTTTTAAATTAGTCGTATGTTTTGCTTATATGTTTCAAATTTCAGCAAACAATTTTAATATAGGGAATTTTAGCTAAGTTAAGTACGATTTTAATGTTGGTACTTTTTCGGCTGATTTAGTGCATTTATTTTGGTAATTTGGTACAAAATGAAAAAACTGATTTATCATCCCTGTTCATACCACAATTGTGGAAGATCAACTCACACGTATTCTTACGCTCTATCGTTTAGTCGTTGGCCAGAGAGCAACGAATCACCATCGTGTTTGGCTTGCGCTTTGTTTCTTGTATGCAAAAATGCCTTGCGAGAAATATTACATGCTTGAATTTTTAATCACCTTATAAATGATATGGAAAATTTTGATGAACATTAATTTCAATTTTTTTATTTAAATTTTCAATATTTGACGTGGGTGAATCCAAATGGATTTTGAAATTTTTTAATTGAGTTTTACTTCAATATTTTCATAACTCAACAAGTAAGAAAGTCTAAGTTCGGGCGGAGCCGAACATTAAATACCCGGCGCAAGTATTAAATATATGTTTTCCGCCTTTCCGAAAGCTACCGCTACATGATAAGCGGGTGTATTAATATTAAGTAAACTAGCATCCTTAAATTTCGAAATATTGAAATTTCAAGCATTTCTGAAATTTACCGTTATATGAAAAGCGGCCGTAATTTTAGTCCGATTTCAATAATTTTCAACGGTTCGCTTTTATGTGGCAAGCACAATAACCATACCGAGTTTGGTACAAATTGCTAAAACGGTTAACGATATACATATATGTGATCATAAGTGGGCGGTGCCACGCCCATTTTCTAAAATTTTATCATAAGCGTATTTCCTGTTAAAGAATTGTTGCAACCGTCAATTTTGAATAAATTAGCTTTAATATTTACTGATTTATCGAGGATTTCGTATTTNTGTCTATATCTATCTCGATTCGTTTTGCCTGTTACAAACAACCGTTATGTGAACAAAGTTATAATACCCTTGTGCACAAGTGCGCTCGGGTATAAAAAACTAAAAACCCAAGAAAACCAGTTTTAAATTTTTCAGTTCACATATACTCCCAAGGGAAAAATTAATACATATTCAGCTTTATCATTTGTTTCCGTGAGTTTACTATGCGAGGATGAACATTTTTCGGGTGAATTTTTTTTCGGGCGAAACTCAGGATAAGACTGATTTTGTTCTAGTGAGCTACTGGTAATTGTTACAGCTATGACATTTTTACACATAACAAGAAAGAGCTAATGTTCATTCTTGCATACTTAGCACGATTTTTGCTTTTTTGGGATTATGATACTTTTATAGTAAATGAGCAATGCACATATATGTACATATGTATGTGATAAATATGTGTATTTATATATTTTTATTGAAGACCGATAAGTTAAAAATTTTGTTTCACTTCTCGTAATTTCCTACTCGGTTGCTCATGCGGAGCAGTTCTCTTGTTTCCACCAGAACAGTCATAGTTTAACTTTTGCCGACAGCGTTGCCAGGTTGACGTTTTTAACGTAGTTTGGACGTTTTTTGTACCCTGTTGACGTTTGGACGTTTTTTGTGTAAAAAATGACGTTTTTTAACTTACAAGTAATTTTTCTTTGTTACTAAATCTTATAAGTAGAATTGATTTTGAATTATTTTCTTAATAAATCTTTACAATCTTTGTGTTTTGCTGCAGCTGCTTCAAAATATTTTTTTCTGGATTCTTGGACTAAGGATCCCGTGTTCAAAGGCTGGTTGTGTAAACACTTGAGGTTACGAGGCTTGCTGTAATGTTTGCAATTACACATTTAAAGCCAATTCAGGAAGAGCCGATCTATTGCAGTAGGCACGCTCGCAAAAACATCAAAAAAGCTGTGCAACATAAATCGTCAGAAAAAAGTAGGCGACTTTTTAAGACTTCATTGAAAATGTAATGAACACAAAATAGACTGAAATATTAGGTCCATTCAACAACTTTTCCAGTAAGTACTTGCAGCGAGAGCGTAAAAGAAAAATAGAGAGTAAAATTGAGAGCAAGATAAAATTTTCAGAAAGTTATTGAAAGAAAAACTAGTAAAAACTTGGCAATTTATGCCATTTTGACACTTTCTGACGGCTAAATTTTGGCGCCCAATTTTCTTTTAAATTGGGAATAGTTCCCATCGTCATAAAAATAAAAAAATATATAATAGATTTAAATTTTTCATCCATATTTTCATTTCACTAATTATGTTTCATCAAATAATCCTCTTAAACAGTTTGTTTACATTTGAATTTGAAACATAACCTTACTTTTTGACTCCTGCAAATTCCTGCTAGTAAAATTTTTACTTGCAAGAATTTGCAGNGTGTATGTATAAAATGATTTTTATATTAACGACCAATTTACAATGAATTTTAAATGTGCTCTGTCGAAAGGACATTTTAATATACATTACGTACATATCGCGCCCTAACCGCCAAAATAACGTAAGCGACAAAATTTTCTTTTTGATGCAGAAATGCACCTAAATGCTCAAGGAATATTTCTGCATCAAAAAGAAAATTTTGAAAAAATTGTCACTTACGTTATTTTGGCGATTAAGGCTCGATATGTACCTTTGTTTAATAAGAACAATTTTTTGTACATTCATTTGAAAAAGACGTTTTTGGGTAGGAAAGTACTTTTTCCGGACCAAGAGGGACGTTTTCTCATGCCGAAGACCTGGCAACACTGCCCGCAAGATCTGAAGTAATTCGACAAGTTCATATAAAAAGTAATAGCACTGAACTATTCACCCCTCATTATAAATTAACCGACATTAACATTTTTATAGCCAATGCCATAGTAAATTCACATCANCATTTTTGAAAAAAATGTCGCTTACGTTGTTTTGGCGGTTAGGGCTCGATATGTACCTTTGTATACAATAAGAGTTTAATAAGAACAATTTTTTGTACATTCAATTGAAAAAGACGTTTTTGGGTAGGAAATGACGTTTTTTCAGACCAAGAGGGACGTTTTCTCACGCCGAAGACCTGGCAACACTGTTTGCCGACCACTGCTTCAATTCGACTTCGAAACTTCCCTGTAGGACCTCGGAATAGACTTAGAGCACACCACAAACTAGACTGCAAGTGATTGTAACTAGTCCAAAGTTTGGTCCAAGAACAGGTAAAATTCTATTTACATTTAACATTGAATGTCCTAGGCTCGGACCAATTGTCCGCTTCTGCATTACATTGTAACCAATTTTGGGGGAAAAAACGAAAATAAAACTTGCGCCAGCTGCGATTCGAACCGGAGTTCTCAGATTATTTAGGCGGATACTCTCCCTACATGCCAACGTCGCACATGAAAATTCGTTGACTAACTGCCTACATATCAGCAAATCCGCTCTTGCATGACATTGTAACCAATTTTAGAACCAAACTCGTACCTTATGCATTACATTCGGACCACTTTTAGTACTGTTAAGAAATTACGATATTGCGATTGAGATTTTCAATTTAAAAGCTGACTTATATCTAATTAGGATTTAACAATAATATTTTAAGTGGACTGTATGATGATGTGAATGAATTTTAATTAGGAACTATAGTAGGAATTGAGCAATTGATTTGGGTTGCAGAGTTCGGGAATGGTATAATTGAAATGGGTGGATAATATTAATATATGTATAGATGGATTGTTGATACTTAGTTGATGCAAATGCAGGTGAAACTCCACGTGGTGGTTGAACTCCCGCGTAGATAATATTAGATGAAAAAAGTAGGTAGTTATCGACTCCCAACGGTGTTGTAGAGGACTTTTGGTTGATGATGAGGTATTAAAGTTGCTGGTTCGGTAAAACGATCCCTGCTGTCTTCTGTAGGTCGATCGCAAAAAGAAGAAAGAGACCATGGGAAGGTTGCAATTGCCTTTTATAGGTTACACTGGAAGGCAACTGTAGCCAGTGTCTGGAATATCCAGTTCGGTGCAAGCGCAGGGATGCATTTGGTATTAAAGGATGCGCAGGGATGCATCCTTCAAGTGGGCGAAAGTCACTTGAACAAGTACAATTCACCTATTTTACATTACATTGCTTTAAATTTTTGGACTATCTTTGGTCTAGTTACAAAGCTACTATACCTACGACTATATTTTTCGAGCAATTGGACCAATCTTTCCTTCAGGGTTCGCTTTAATTCAGAGGCGGGCACAAGGCGATTTTATACAAGGTGGTGTTGTCCAATCAGCTGATTTCTTCTTCTTTCGCCTTACATGTATTTTGTTTCTGCTTTTACTGATTTGACAGCATGCCCCTGAATAGCAACAACAAAACACATGTAAACTTTGAGGCGAATTGAGATTTGACATTTTGCCCCTGATACAAAATACAATGTGGTTGTTGTTTGTTGTATTCTTGCTAGTGTGCGAGAAGTTGATGTCACTGTGTGCGTGCGAACAAATGGTGCGGTTGAATGAAGCTTTCGCTGCCTTCTAAAGCAGAGCGTGTATGTATACGCGAATATGCCCGCCGGGCAGGCGCCGCCCAGGTCTGCTTTAATTCTATGAGCAGACATAAATACATACATAACTACACACTTAAAGGCAATTAACATACTAATAGCCTGAACACAATGAAAACGACGAGCTACGGACCACAGCTGTCAAATTATTTTAACACGTACTCTTATGTAGATAATTATTTTGACGACGACCGGGCTACGCGACGGCTGTGGTTGTGGCCAGATTAGATCTATTTCTATTTTTCTGGCGACAGATAAGGGTCTTCCTCTTCTTTTATGTCAAACTCATACAAATTCATGATGTCGCTGCCGCGTTCAAAGAAATCATATCGCCATCGACAAAGCGTTTAGATAATGAAGATGACAAATTGGAAGCTGTGGTCCGTAGCTCGTCGTTTTCAATGTGTTCAGAACTTAATGCGTATTGTTTTTCCTGTTGTCACGTTTTTCGATTCATTGAGTTTCCAACAGCGTTGCCGTTTTGCTTAAATTTAAGCAAAATTTATTAACTTTTTCCTGCCTGTTAAAATGTTAAATTTTTCCTCGTTTTGCTAAAGGATAATTTTCCTCGAAAATTCATAGTCAGCCGAGTTACCACTACAATCAATTTTTTAATTATATTTTAGGAAGGCTGTCTTCTGGATCCCGTATAAAGTTACAGGAAATGTTGCTCTACGCAACTCCCGATGCTGGGTCGTTGCATTTTCAAACCTGCAAGTGTACTTGCCATGAGGCGACGTAGAACTTTAGGTCCATTAATTTTCGTGACAAAATCAACACGCACATCATGGATAACACGACACCAAACTGGTTTTATGCATGCATTCAAAAAACTAGCGAAACGGCAGCTAACTATTATAGTATATTTTAAAATCCTAAAAAGGTGCAATAGTTTTCAAATTAAGCAGCTGTTAGACTATAAAATACTTACTTTTGCCGAAAAACTGAGCCTAAGATTGCCTTTACTTACCACCCACTTTTTATGTCTATAACCAATTTTCCAAGCTTAGTAAGAAAAGCCCAAATACGGCTTTATTCAAACAATTACTTACATCCAAGCATTTTTGTTTTATTAAGGCCCGTTAATAAGTTGCTTCCTTTTTGCGGAATTCCGTAAGTTTTATTAACAATTTTGGTAAATTTTATTTTCGGCCGCTTCCACACTTTTTTCAAATCACGCCGCTAAAGAAGGTTTTACTTTAAAAAGCTTTGGTCATATGGAACCTTTTGGCGCCTGTCACCATCAGTACGGATCACAATATTTGGATCGCGATCCTGGATCGTGATATTTATTGAAGGTGTAGCATCAAATATTGATGGAATATCTAGAAAATTAGAAATCCGGATCACGGATCACAATACCGTCAATAAATATTGAGCGTATAACATTTTCAAAACGCGATCCATACGTTTCGTCAGTACATC
The DNA here is from genome assembly GCF_001687245.7 of Rhagoletis zephyria. Classification (NCBI taxonomy): domain Eukaryota; kingdom Metazoa; phylum Arthropoda; class Insecta; order Diptera; family Tephritidae; genus Rhagoletis; species Rhagoletis zephyria. The sequence continues at coordinate 187,784 of NW_016157630.1, read as the reverse complement.
CTGTACTCTCATAATGCCAACATCGAAAAAGTATGCGTTCTGCTTTCGCTCTCGCCGCTTCAAACCTTTCAAGACAAATTGATTAAATTAAATTAACTTTGGAAATGTTAAAAGAATTATGGAATGCATTATCTATAAATTATTCGTGCAAAATAAAAATATTTTCTTGCACCATATTAAGTGTGCAGCACAAAAACTATGTAAATACTGACGCGATAAATATTGAACGTTTAGCACACACTCACGATCCATCAATATTTTGAGATCCATCAATATGGATCACGAGCCAAATATCGCGATCCGTATTAGTGGTGTGACAGGCGCCTTTGGAAAGTTCGCTACAAATATCACAGCGCACGGCAGTGCACGCGAGTGACGAAGGAGGCCACAGTAGCATGCTGAAATTACTCGCTTATATATACACGAGATTTGGAAGTTTTTATCCAGACGTCCAATCGAGGTATCGTTGGAAAGGTCTTGTAGTGTGTCCAGAAAAACTGTATTCAAGTTTCATAAACGATTATCCGAATTCTTAAAAATGAGGCTAAAGTGTTGCGAAAGAAAAAAGTTTTTTTTGCTTTTGCCGGTTTAAGGGGGTATGAGGGTACACCCGACATATTTATTGTGTTATTCTATAGGCCAACACCTTTCAAAACCACACCCTATATATTGAGTTCAGCCTACTAGTTAGAAAGATATAGAGCTAAATGAGTTTTAGTTCGTGTCTCCACTACGAGATGCTTTGCGATGTGTGTAGCGTCTGTACGTAGCTTCACTCTTCTGGTGCCTGAAATTCGACTCATTCCATACCATTCATGTCGGTATCAGTAGAAGGGCCCTAAAACAAGCTTTCTAATGCTGTCTTTTGCGTTTATGAAATATAAATATGTTATAATGTTATCGCCTAAAAATTAAAAATCGGGCTGCTGAAAAGATAGATTTCGAGAATTTTCTCAAAAACTGGTCAGTCGATATTATTCTATGTTTCCTCAAGTCAAGCCCAAAACATTTGCTTTCATTTGGTATATAGCTTATATCTGGAAAAACTCTTGTTGTGGAGATATTACGATTCAAATTGAAAAAAATCGCTCCAAATTGCGAAAAATGGTTAAAAGTTAACATATTCGTCTAATTTCGTTACTTTAAGTTATAAACGTAACATATCCAATTTCCCGCAAAAAACTGTCCATTCCCCGATGCCACCTAAACTGAAGTTCCCTGCAAATCGGGGGAATTTCCCGCGAGTAGACTTCCCTGTACGCGAAACATAATTAAATAAATAAGAATCTTTTTATTTTTGCTGGTTTCTTTGTTTTCTTGTACATACGTAAGTATACATGTATGTACACATTCAGTGTGAATGCAATGATATCGTGGGCGGGATATTTGATGTACAAAGTATGCAACTATACCCGCACTTAACCAACCTGGGAAGACGCTTACATTAGTTGCGTTCCAGATAACTTCGTGTAAAAACCTGTAAAACTGTCAAATCACAAAATTACTATCTTGAAAGAGAGGAGCGACAGCGAAACAATAAAAGTAACCGGGAACGCGAAAAACCATTTTGCTTGTAACTACTTTCATTTTTTTTGTTTAATGTAAAGCGCCATGGAGACGATCAAATATCTTTACCAACGGTCTCGCGTTATGCTTGACGAAAAACAAGCGCACTTGCCTTCTGATCGTCGTGGTGAGCAAGTGCGCGGACAATAAAAAGAAATTGTTTGTTGAATCGACGAGTTTATTTGAACGTTTGCGGGCAAGACACGAGCAGTTTTGCCAGGTCTTCGGCATGAGAAAACGTCCCTCTTGGTGTGAAAAACGCCATTTCCTACCCAAAAGCGTCTTGTTCAAATGAATGTACAAAAACCTGTTCTAATTAAACTTTTATTATATACAAATGTACATATGTACGTAAGGTATATTAAAATGTCATTTTGACAGAGCACATTTAAAATTCATTGTAAACTGGTTTGAGATCGTTAATATAAAAATCATTTTATACATACACTTGTGATCAGCTGATTAAGTCATCATCATTTTGATCGATTTTGGCTGTTTCTCTTTTGTTTATTTAATGTTTATTATCTTTCCATTTAAGCCAAGCTCATTATATAACAAACAAAATATAAATCCACATTTCAAACTTTCTGCAAAAAATATAAAAAATCTGCAAAGCTTCAGCTAGATTTTCAATTAGATTTTTAGAATTTTTTTGAGTATGCAGTTTGATAGCCCATTAAATTACAGGTCAATAATGTGCAAGTTTAAAGAAGCTAAATAATCGCGTTGATTTTTAATAATTTTTTTTCTTGTCGACATTTGGTAAGAGTTGTCGAAAATGCTAAATTACGTCCTGCTAAGGAGTATAGCAATATTTCAGCCTTTTTTGCGTTCATTACATTTTCAATGAAGTCTTAAAAAAGTCGCCTACTTTTTTCTGACTTTTTATGCTGCTCCAGCTTTTTTGATGCTTGTGCGTGTTGCAAGAGATCAGCTCTTCCTGATTTGGTTTTTAATGTGCAATTGCAAACATAACAATAAGCCTCGTAACCTCAAGTGTTTACACAACCAGCCTTTGAAAACGGGATCCTTAGTCCAAGAATCCAAAAAAAGCCAGTACCCTTGGTATGCATCATATTTAAGTCATCTGCGTCCAAAGAATAAATATCTTTTGAAACAGCTGCTGCAAAACACAAAGCTTGTAGAGATTTATTAAGAAAATAATTCAAAATCAGTTCTACTTACAAGATTTAGTAACAGAGAAAAATTACTGGGAAGTTAAAAAACGTCATTTTTTACACAAAAAGCGTCCAAACGTCAACAGGATACAAAAAACGTCCAAATGACATTAAAAACGTCAACCTGGCAACGCTGGGCACGAGCCAACCTCACACATATGCAATGCTTGACGTATTTATTTGATTGTCTCCGTTGCGCTTAATGTTCTTTGCTTTCTGTTTTTGTTTACAAATGCAACCCTGCCTATCGTTGGCCACTTTTCATGAACTTGCAGGAAGAAAAATTTCGGACTAAAACCTGCAACTTCTGACTGAGAGAGAGTGCTAGTTACTCTCACAAAAGTGGCTTGACGTACAGGTTTTTTGGCACCTGGAACGCTTTCCTGCAAAAAAAACCTGCAAACCGTGAATATCGTGAGCACCTGGAACGCAACTATTACTACCCACGATCCAGAAAATAAAGGTCGCGCCATTCGCGGACCGCTTACCCTCTCCTCGTCGATTTGACAGCATCCACCCAATCGCTGACGTCATAATATATATACTTGTGTTTACATTCACTGTTGCCAACTTGATGCTTTTCGCACCAAATTTAGTAGGTATTCAAAACGCGAAAATTTGAGCACGGTGCGTTTTTGGTGCTTTTGTTTTTAGTTTGAAGACTTCAAATTAGAAAATCTTAAAAAAATGGAAGCAAAATTTATAGCAGTCGTAAGTGTGCTAAGCAATTTTATAAAAATTTGAACAAAAGCATGGCACAGTGACAATCATAAGCGACAACGAAATATGTGCAGCACCTTCAATCATGCCAGAAGAAATCGACCGTTGTGCAAGAAACATTGATTTTTGTTAATTTGAATCGGCATCCTTACAATAAAATTATGTATTCATATAAAGTCCATAAAATACACCAATAAAAATTTGGTGCTTTTTCAAATTCAAAACTTGGCAATACTGCCTTTTGTTCGATGCTTCTTCTTTTTCTTGTCGAGTTCGTCTTGCTCTCTCATTCTGGTATATTTTGACGTCACGGCCAAGGTACATTAAATAAGGTGTGATTGACAACTCAGTGCGGCTCTCTTTTAAGGTACTATAATGTCAAAAAGTATAAACAAACGAATTAACCCTTAGTGATGCATGTATCTTGTCAGCACTGATACCCAAGGCTTTTATTGTGATTATAGTTTTGTTTTACTTACATTACCTGGAATATATATATTTTGTCAATTAAATAAAAACAAATTGTTTATAAAATCGTTTTACCTATTTTCTTGTTTTAATTGCCCAAGTTTTATGCTTTTGTGCGTGTACTTTTATATTTAAATTTTTTATTCTAAACATTATTCGACACTTATAAAAGTATTATTTTACATTTGTTTCCAATTTTATATGAGTGCTTAACTCTAATAATTTTGAAATTAAATTTTTTTCATGCGTAATAGTTTGGATATAAACGAGCTCGTTTGAAAGTGCTTGACTCGGACGGACAACAAATGAAATCACTTTCCTTGAAGTGGTTTTCACAAGCGCTGTAGCAGTGGCAGTGGCAGTTTTTCGAAATCAGCTGTTTTTTAGAAAGTGTGGTGTCCAATGAAGCGACTCACAATACAGCAGTGGCAGCTGGCAGTACTGCTCAGTTTAGCCCAAATTCTAAATTCACTGCCACTGCTTTCAACGCAGCAAACTTCGCATGCTGAATTTGACATAAATAAAATGCAGCCAACTTCTGCTCATGTCACTGAAGCCTAAAAGACAACAACAAAAATGTAAACAAACAAAAGGGAATGTCAAAACAGCTGATTTTATAAACTGTCACTGCCACTGCCACTGCGCTATTGTATTTTGGCCTTAACACTACATTGCTGCCGTCTTAGCTCGCAACTAGGGAGGTTAAAACATCGCTCTATTTTCGTATCCTGACTTCTATTGCATACAGCGCACCGTTCAAAAGTGTTGCTCTGTTTCATCTTGGTTTCCTTACATTAAATATTTATGCAAAGTCGAACGTACATATTTACTTATTACCAAACTTTAAATGTGCTTACTTGCTCTCTCTCTGAAAAAAAAGTATTTTCAAATGGGTTAACAATTCATTTCAATTTGACATTATAGCCTGTTTCTGATGAGAGCAATGTCAAAATCAATCACACTTTGTTAAATATATTTTGGTCACGGCCAGTTGCTCTCAGCTCGATTGGCGCAATCTTGTATTCTGTCATTCTTGATTACTACCTACATTTGTACTTTCATACATAAATAATCATTTATGTATGAATGCATTTATTTCACTTTATGCACCGCTACTAATTATGATAGATTGCCACTAGTAAAAACGCGTCAGTAAAAAAGGCGAGTGCAGCACCATACTCGTGATAGAAGTAAAACTTCTTAAAAAAACTTACATATATATTTCAATGGAATTGAACTCAGTGTTAAATATTTGAACAAATCATTTGGATTTAGATAGGGTTTTTAGCCATTTATTTGGGAAAAATAAAACATTTAGAATTATCTTTGGATTTTCTTTGATTCTAAATTTGCTATCCCAAAACAATTGATATCAAATAAACCTCTTTGAGGTAAAATTTTTGAGTGCCGAAAGCTGAACTAGAAACGCAAAATTTATGATATCAATTTCGTGACGAAAAGTATACGCATCTTTTTTAACTGCTTTGGAAACTGACGCAAAACAGTATTATTTATTCGGAACGTTGCGAAGTTCTGTCTACTCTTAGAAACACNATTATCTTTGGATTTTCTTTGATTCTAAATTTGCTATCCCAAAACAATTGATATCAAATAAACCTCTTTGAGGTAAAATTTTTGAGTGCCGAAAGCTGAACTAGAAACGCAAAATTTATGATATCAATTTCGTGACGAAAAGTATACGCATCTTTTTTAACTGCTTTGGAAACTGACGCAAAACAGTATTATTTATTCGGAACGTTGCGAAGTTCTGTCTACTCTTAGAAACACAACACAAACAAGTAAGTCTAAGTTCGGGCGGAGCCGAACATTAAATACCCATCGCAAGTATTAAATATATGATTTTCACCTTTCCGAAAGTTACCGCTACATGGCAAGCCGGGGTGTATCAATTTTGAGTAAATAGGCGTCCTTAAATTTCATAATATCGAAGTTTCAAGCATTTCTGAAATTTACCGTTAAACGAAAACCTTAATTTTAGTCCGATTTTAATAATTTTCAATCGTTTGCTTTTATGTGACAAGCACAATAACCATACCGAGCTTGGTACAAATTGGTAGAACGGTTTCCGAGATACATATATGTGATCATAAGTGGGCGGTGCCATGCCCATTTTCCAAAATTTTATCATAAACGTATTTCCATGGTAAAGAATTGTTGCAAGCATTAATTTTGAAGAAATTAGCTTTATATTTACTGATTTTTCGAAGATTTCGTATTTCTCCAAATTACCGTCATATGTACGGTGACCATAAATATATTTCGAAAATGCAGGACAATTTTTCAAAAAATTAACCTGCGTAGTATAAAAATAACAAAAATATACTACATATATACATTCTTTGTCATTTGAATAGCGCACCCTTTTTTTGATTTTCTACCATACAAAGTATGCTTGACAAAATTTTTATATGGAAGAAGACAAAAAAAAAATTGTCGCCCCTATGTTTATTTTTTTTTAATTTTCAAAAATTTTTTAAATGGGATGTTTTTCTACATGCTATATATATTATATATTTTTATAAAAAGTTAATGAATATTAAACAAGCAAAAGGAAAACTGTACCTACTAAGTATTGGGCTGTATGAATAAAAATAAGCAATTGCTTTTTCTTGAAATCTCAGACCTTTTACTCAATTTATTCAAACAAAATTGGAGTAAAAGGTATACAATTTTAAGAAAAGGCAATCGCTTAGTTTTTATTCGTACGGTCCATTAAAAGGATGCGCTATTCAAATAACCAAGAGTGTATATTTCTTAATTATTAATCCAATTTTATACTTTTAACATAAATAACATTTGCTTCATTGGTATTAATCCTTTAGTAATGAATATTTACAAAATTATAATAAGGCATATTACGTATTACTTTACACGAAATATGAACCTCTGTAAAGCAAATTCTTTAGGCAAACTTTGGATCGTTGAACACGAAAAAAATACCCATGGTTTCAAAGAAGTGTTTTCGAGATTTGTTCGAAAAACGTATTTTTAGTACTTTTTCAATTATTCCTCAATATTTCATGAAACGACCAACAGTTCGAAAGGTATTGATGGGTTCTTTGCAATAATATATATTCAATTTTTCGATTGTGGTCGCTTGTAACACTAATAATTTTCTTCGAAATTGGCAAAGTAATATATTTTTGTAAGAGGACTGTAGGTCGCTTAAGTTGATCGGATAATTTTTTCATGAGATATTGACGAATAGGTCCGAAATGTACCAAAAACACGTTTTTCGAAAAAATTACGAAAACGCTTGTTTGAAAAGAAAATTGGCTTGGAAAATATTTTTTTTCTTAAGCGATTACCACAAAATTTGTAGAACAGTGTTATCGATATATTTGATGCTGGTCTTCAATTTCTCGTCATCTATTGTCCATAACCGTACAATATTTAGAACGCATTGACTAGTTGAACCTTCAAAACCAGCTTACCCTTATGTGGTTATCAATTAGTTATCGACACTGCTTTTATTTCGATTAGGAAAAGTTAATTTTAAAATATCGAAGAAAATGCGAGACAAAGGCAGGAACTTGGAAAAAATCAGTACATTTTGGGGGTTTTCTGTTTTGAAAAACTACGCAGGACAGACCTTTAAATAACAGTACGGTCCTGCAAAAAACAGAACGGATGGTCACCGTAGTTATATGGGATGTGAGCGTGGTATTGTATTTTATAAATTTTCGGTCATTTGGTATGCTGTAGCAAGGCTAACAACTGTGCCAAGTTTGGATATACACATGTAACCATAAGTGGACGTGGCTACGCCCATTTTACAAAAATTTATAATATTCTTATTTTTCGTCTAAAATTTTTTGTAAATATCAATTTTGAGTGACTAATCATCAGTAATTACTAAAATATCGCAGTTTTCGTATTTCTGAAAATTACCGTTATATGGGAGGTAGGCGTGGTTATTGTCCGATTTTGCCCATTTTCAATACCATACGTTCTACGCCCGAAGGAAGTGCACGTACAAAGTTTCGTTAAGATATATTAATTTTTACTCGAGTTATCGTGTGCACAGACGGACGGACGGACAGACAGTCACCGCTTAATCGATTTCTCTTTTCATTCTGATCNTCTACGCCCGAAGGAAGTGCACGTACAAAGTTTCGTTAAGATATATTAATTTTTACTCGAGTTATCGTGTGCACAGACGGACGGACAGACGGACGGACGGACGGACGGACAGACAGTCACCGCTTAATCGATTTCTCTTTTCATTCTGATCATTTATGTATACATTTGTCTATATCTATCTCGATTCGTTTTGCCTGTTACAACCGTTATGTGCACAAGTGCGCTCGGGTATAAAAATCAGAACTTTAGCACCGATTCGTATGAATAATACTATTTTGCGCCAGTTTCCAATGCAGTTAAAAAAATGCGTATAATTTTCGTCACGAAATTAATATCATAAATTTTGTGCTTCTAGTTTAGCTTTCGTCAATCGAAAATGTTACCTCAAAGAGGTGTTTTATTTGATATGTATATACACGAGATTTGGAAGTTTTGATCCAGACGCCCAATCGTCATGTTTGAGGTATCGTGGGAAAGGTCTTGCAGAGTGTGTACAGAAAGCGTTTTCAATTTTCATAAACGATTATCCGAATTCTTAAAAAGGCTAAAGTGTTACGAAACAAAAAACGTTTTTGCTTTTACCGGTTTAAGGGGGTATGTGGGTACACTAGACCGTTCGTTATTTTAACTATTTTTTTAAATATACAGTTTGCCGGGCGGAAAAAGATGTGTTTTGGTCTAAAAATAAGCTGTGCAAAATTTTATTCGAATATGATAACTCTAAGTACTTGCGCGTTGCATTTGAAAATTTAGAAAACCATATGCATTCTGGGAAAAAAATTTTTAACAAAATAGTTGAAAGTCGTGAATTTTATAGTCATTTGCCATGTAAAATAACGTACACAATCTGAATATGAGGTCAAAAATTAAAAAAGTAGAATAGGTTTTAAGAATTTGCGAAATTATCGTTTTTTTCAAATTGAGAAAACAGCATTTTCAATTTTTTCCAAAAATATCCGGTTGTGATTATCACACCACAAAAAGATCTCCACCAGATTAAAGGTCTTTGAAATCCCTACGAACCTGCTATACAATGTTTTGCAATCAAATTATCAGTTTAAGAGTTATCTGCCAATTTATTAGTGAAATCGGACTCAATTTTAAGTCGCATCATTATTCTACTGTGAATTACACCTAAAAGCTGCAAACTTTTTGTTCTTATTTTTATGCTATGTTAAAGCTTATTTGATTTCAAAGTATATAGATCCAAATTTTTCGCAAATCGATTTGAAAATAGAAAAGTTATACCAAATTTAGTAAATGACATTGGATTCAAGCAACGTATCGATACTGTTCAGCACATTTGATTGTAAAATAAATTAAAATATCATTTCCAGTGGCATGTTATGCACATCGCAATTAGAAAAACAGCTGACAATAGGTTTGTTTCATTAAGCAATAGTTTTAAATATTTTTTAACAATTGCTACAAATTATCATGCTTTGGCTAGCAAAAAAGTTGATAAAATAAGATAAATTGAGATAGCAAAATAACATTTGATTTTTAGATAAGGTTTGGAAGTTTCTGCGGGATACATTTATACTTGTAAAACTGAAACAATGGTACTTATTGAATGTATTATGTATTTATATTATGATCCTTATTTTCAAGTAATACGGCTGCTTGCAGTGCCTTCACCATTTCTCGTTTTTCCTCCACTGGCACATCATTATCAAAAAACGCTAAAGCTGTTGTCTCCGGCATTAAGTACCATAAATGACTTGAACTTTTTCAAAACCGCATTGGATACCACTGCATCAGTTTGGGCGTACTCAATTGCATTTTGTAAAAATTTTAAATCTTGCATTGGAGCAGCTCCTTGTAATCCCCGCGATTACCACAAAATTTGTAGAACAGTGTTATT
>NW_016157630.1:175585-177784 GCF_001687245.7 Rhagoletis zephyria | reverse complement strand
TGTTTCAAGCTATTAGTTATTAACACGCACGCCCTGGATTCGTGCACCTGTATCCCAAATTACCTGCCTGTTCTCTACTGCCAAGCCTCTTATTTGGCCCCTGACGACCCAGGGTTCTTGTACCAGCACTATTCCCAGTGTAGACCTGAGGGTTGCCCTAGCGATAACCGCAGACGCGGCCCTCGCAGTGATGTAGGTTTATTTGTGCAACCTTAGTGCTGGTTCATCGTCGCAGCTAATGGCGTTCCATCATCTTCGTCCGTTGTCAGGGTTTCGTCAAACCCTGACAAGGTGGCTCTCTCCGAGTGTCCTCAGTACGATTGAATAATTTTTAAGGAATTGCTTTTCCGCTCCAAGGTTATTAATTGAACTGAGTTCGGTAGAAATTAATAAATCGGTTACCGAGTTACACATATGTATGTGGTCATAAGGGCGCCACGCCCACTACCCAAAAATTTATAATAATCTAATTTTCTGCTAAGCGGTTATCGCAATCATCGATTTTAGGGGAATTAGAACAAATATTTGCTGATTTATCGCAGTTTTCGTGTTTCTGCAAATTACCGTTATATGGTAGGTGGGCGTAGTCATTGTCCGATTTCAAAGATTTTCAACAGATTTCTTAGCTAGACACTGGGCAAGACTTGTGCGGAGTTTGGTAAGGATTGGTGAAGCGACTACTGACCCTGCAAAAAATTGTGCGACTAATCTCTAAAGAGAGTATTCCGAGATTACTCTCAATCGGGTACAATTGGGCATTAATTAGTCGCAATTAGTCTCATACGGGTACTAATGGAGATCAATTAGTCTCGACCCATCCCTTATGGGTATAATTTGAGATCAATTAGTCCCCAACTCATCTCTAACGGGAACTATTAACGATTTAATGATATGTACGCACTTAGTCAATGNCACGCAGAGAGAGTATTCGCTTAACAAAACTGAGCACCCCGGTTCGAATATCAGCTGGTGCAAATTTTTATTTTTATTTTTTAAAAGTGACTAGTCGCCTTTTATACCCTTCGGGTATAAAGGTGAACAATTAGTCTCTGCATAGGACATGCTCGAACAAAAGCGAAAAGTTCATTCCATATAAAGAGAATAAAAGTGGTATTAGTCGCATGCTCCTTTGCGACTGCTTCCGGAGTCATCCCGGATTAGTCCCATTTTTTGCAGGGGAGATACAGCATTTCATCATAAGTGGAAGGGGTCACACCCATTTTTCAAAAATTTCAAAATAATCACCCTCATTGCGAGAGTGGTGTCGTATGCAAGTCGATTTTCGAGAGTCGAATCGTATGTATCGCAAATTCCACGTCATTGCCTAAAACTTCCATTCTACTAGTGTATTAAAACGGAAAAACTTGGCAGCACTGTATAGTTTTCGACGATTTTCGTCATTTACTTATTTCAGCACGACAGTAAACAATGCCAATGTTGTCGAGTCGTACAATTTAGCCTAATTTACGACTTACGCAATGAGGCTAAATATTATTTTTACCAAAATTCTCCTTCTACTTTTGCAAGAATTTGCATCCAATATGTACGGAAATGTCGTAGTTTTTCGAAAATACCTTTATATGGGAAGCCATATCTGTCTGTCCGTCCGTCCGTCTGACCATGTACACGATAACTCGAGCAAAAATTGAGATATCTCAACGAAATTTGGTATATAGGTTTCCCTTTATCCAAGGTAGGTTGGTATTGAAAATGGGCGAAATCGGACTGTAACCACGCCCACTTCCCATATAACGGTATTTTCGAAAAATGCGAAAATTGGATGCAAATTGTTGAAAATTAGTACGTGAAGTAAAATTGTGGTAAAAAATAATATTATTATGACTTGTTTGGAAAATGGGCGTGACCCCGCCCACTTAGGATGAAATGCTGTATCTCAGTAGCCGCTTCACCAATCCGTACCAAACTCGGTACGAGCCTTTCTTAGTGCCTAACTAAAAAATTTGTTGAAAATCTTATTTTTAATATTTTTATTGAGCTTTGTACTACGATTGTTTATTAGGAAAAATTGAAATAGCAACAAAGTCGAAGCGGTAGAAGTTATAGCACTATTTCGGAGATCACCACATCTCCTCATCAGACTTCTTTTTTCCTTCCTTGCCCACCCTGGCATTGAAGTCGCCAAGCACGATTTTTATATCATGACGGGGGCAGCGCTCGTATGTGCGCTCCAAGCGCTCA
>NW_016157630.1:145642-172998 GCF_001687245.7 Rhagoletis zephyria | reverse complement strand
TAGAAGAGATCCTTGGATGCCTCATCCTTCTCTTCCGTCGGGGCATGGGCGCAGATGAGCGAGATGTTGAAGAATCTCGCTTTGATGCGGATTGTGGCTAGACGCTCGTCCACCGGGGTGAACGACAGTACTCGGCGACGGAGTTTTTCTCCCACCACAAATCCAACACCGAATTTGCGATCCTTTACGTGGCCACTGTATAGACGTCGCAAGGCCCCAGACATTGCTTGCCTTGCCCCGTCCAACGCATTTCTTGGATGGCGGTGATGTCAGCTTTTGTCCTTACGAGGACATCAACCAGCCGGGCAGAGGCACCTTCCCCATTAAGGGTCCGGACATTCCAGGTGCATGCCCTCAAATCGTAGTCCTTTAAACGTTTGCCGTGTCGTCATCATAAGAGGGGGTCTCATCCGAGGGTTTGCCTTGCTTCTTCAATGGAAGTGGTTTTTACGTAGCGGGTCCCAAGCCCAGCGCACAACCCATTGCTGGGAATGCAATAACCACTTAGCAGAAAATTAGAATATTATAAATTTTTGGATAATGGGCGTGGCGCCACTCTTATGACCACAAATGTGCATCTCGGTAACCGATTTATCAATTTCTACCGGTGCACTCAATAACCTTAGTACGAGAAAGAAATTCGTTGAAAATTATTCAAATCGGACCAAAATTACATCCACTTCTCGTATAACGGTAAATTTCAGACATCCGAAAGCTCCGATATTTCAGTAACTGAGCACGCTAATTTACTCCAAGTTAATAGTTACAACAATCTCCTAACAATAAATAAGACTGCTATAGACTTATAGGAATGGGGCACCACCAACTTTATCACTACAAGGTGTATGTAAGTAGATTTCTACCAAACTTGGTTCAATTATTTCATTAACTCTAATTCAGTATATTATCGAAAAAGTTTGAAATATTTAGAAAAAAACCACCCTGCTTATCATGCAAATGTAGTTTAGAGAAAGTTGAAACGACGATATTTGATACCTGCGGCGGGTATATAAAGTTCGTTTTCGCTCGAACTTATGCTTCTTTACGCGTTTTTTTTTTAATTTTTATATATTATTTTTTTCTTTGATACGAAGGATATGACCATCCTTTGTCGCTTTATTCTGTATTTGAAAAATTATATGGTACAATGGAATTGAATTCAGTGTTAAATATTTCAATAAATCAGTTAAATTTAGATAGCGTTTTTAGAAATTTATTTAAGAAAAATAAAACATTTACACCCAAATTCATAAAAAATAAATAAATAAAATAAATGCTTTATAAATAGAAAATTTGTATGAAAATGTCACTTTATAGAGCTCTTTAAATCTGTTTTGTTTTTTTGAATAAGGCCTTTAGATTTTTGTTTGGAGTTTAGTTGATTTTTCATTTGCTATCCCTAAATAATTGGTAACAAATAAAACACCTCTTTGAGGTAAATATTTCGAGTGACGAAAGCTGAACTAGAAACACAAGATTTATATCAATTTCGTGACGAAAATTATATGCAAACTAGTTTTATTTATTCGTAACGTTGCAAAGTTCTGCCTACTCTTAGAAACACAAAATAAAACAAGTAAGAAAGTCTAAGTTCGGGTGGAGCCGAATATTAAATAACCGGCGCAAGTCTTAAATATATGTTGCTTCACCTTTCCGAAACCTACCGCTAGATCGTAAGCCGGGGTGTATCAATTTTGAGTAAATTAGCGTCCTTAAATTTCGAAATATTGCAGTTTCAAGCATTTCTGAAATTTACCGTTATATGATAAGCGGCCGTAATTTTAGTTCGATTTCAATAATTTTCAACACTTTTCTTTTATGTGGCAAGCACAATAACCATACCGAGTTTGGTACAACTTGGTAGAACGGTTACCGAGATACATATATGTGATCATAAGTGGGCGGTGCCATGCCCATTTTCCAAAATTTTATCATGAACGTATTTCCTCATAAAGAATTGTTGAAAGCGTCAATTTTGAATAAATTAGCTTTAATATTACTTATTTTTCGTCTAAAAGTTGTTGCAAATATCAATTTTGAGTGAATAATCTTCAGCAGTTACTAAAATATCGCAGTTTTCGTATTTCCGAAAGTTACCGTTATATGGGATGTGGGCGTGGTCATTGTCCGATTTTTAAAATTTTCGGCCATTTAGTATGCTGTATCAAGGCCAACAACTGTGCTAAGTCTGGAAAAAATTGGTGCAGCGGTTACCGATATATACACATGTAACCATAAGTGGGCGTGGCTACGCCCATTTTCCAAAAATTTATAATATTCTTATTTCTCGTCTGAAAATTATTGTAAATATCAATTTTGAGTGAATTATCTGCAGTGTGTACTAAAAAAACGCAGTTTTCATATTTCTGGAAATTACCGTTATATGGGAAGTGGGCGTGGTTAAAGTCCGATTTCGCCCATTTTCAATACCAACCTACCTTGGATTAAGGGAAACCTACATACCAAATTTCGTTGAGATATCTCAATTTTTGCTCGAGTTATCGTGTAGACGGACAGACGGACAGACGGACAGACGGACGGACAGACAGACATGGCTTAATCGATTTCTTTTTTCATCCTGATCATTTATGTATACATTTGTCTATATCTATCTCGATTCGTTTTGGCTGTTACAAACAACCGTTATGTGAACAAAATTAATATACCCTTGTGCACAAGTGCGCTCGGGTATAAAAATAAAACTTTTAGCAGCGATTCGTGTGAATAAAACTATTTTGCGTCAGTTTCCAGGGCAGTTAAAAAATGCGTATAATTTTCGTCACGAAATTGTTAACATAAATTTTGTGTTTCTAACTAGTTCAGCTTTCGTCACTCGAAATATTTACCTCAAAGAGGGGTTTTATTTGATTGACATAACTCGAGAACCACTAGTCTGATTTTGCTCAAACGAATTTAAAAAAATTAAAAATTACAATTCCTTTAATCTGTTCATATAACGTTTTTCTATATAATCAACAGCTTTGCCGGTAAAAATAAATGTATGAAGAAAAAAAATATTTTTTGCCTAAAATATTAAATTTTTTTAAAACTGTTGATTATATAGAAAAACGTTATATTAACAGATTAAAGGAATTGTAATTTTTAATTTTTTTAAATTTGTTTGAGCAAAATCGGACTAGTGGTTCTCGAGTTATGTCAAAAAAAGACCACCAAAGGTGACAATTTCCCCTATATGATAATTATATATATATCTCGATTCCTGGACGCATTAGCGCACACAAGGGGTGGGTTTTGGGGTTCAAACCCCCCCCTAAAGCTAATAACCTCAAATACAACCTCAAGGAAATTATAAGAAATATTTATTATAATTTCTGTTGCTTGAAAAAGCGCTTTGCTTTTGCTGTAAATTTTCATGAGGAAATAAATATACGAGCATTTTTTTCTTGAGAGCTGCAAACTGATTTATGAAAATTTGGTAGAAGAATTTTTCTTTTCCATTTCTCGTCCGTCGTTTTATAAGAACACAACCGACTTCAATTCTCATACACAAATTTAGGGGTACCGTTAATTTCTTCGTGATCCAATCATCGGATCTCTAAACCAAATTACGGGTACCATCTTTCCAATAAAAAAAGGATTATTGAAATCGGTTCACGTGGTAAAAAAGTTATGTATTCCGGCGAATTGATAGCCTCCCCTTTTTTGAAGTCAGTTAAAAGTGTTTGAGTTCTGTTAATCTTATGTACATAAAGTGCAGTTTATGAATTTTAAAACGTTTATTTATTTATTACATACTGTACATAAAACTTGCATAAATGTATTTTAAAGAGCGCATTATCAAGCAAATTTTCAGTATTTTCCGGTGATATATCTTCAGAAATATAAAACCCCCCCTAAAATATATTCCTGGGTGCGCCCCTGCCTAGACGTGACCCAGCGAAACGCCGGGACACGTATAACTTCTTTTTTACCGATATAACTTTCCCCGGTAGTTTGAACCCTTCCCGATCACTAACCCCTACCATTTGTCTCACAGTGTAATTATGCAAGGGGAGCATAAACAAGTTATTATCAAAATTCAAAACAACCACGATATTTTTTCAAGATTGTATTCTAGGACAAAAGAGAAGATATTCCGAGCCAGAACCAAAATCATCTATGGAGCCCTTGTTGAGAAATTTGGATATTTCTTAAAAAATTGCGTTATTTATCTATAAAAAAGTTTTCATGCAAGTAACTACCAGAAAATACATGCAGAGGTACCCAGCCAGCAAAAAATCCGAAAACAGAAAAAAAGTCGATGAAAACCGGATTTTTGTCCGTTTACCGATTCCATTTCCGGATCCTTTAATGATCCCTTTTCCCACAAAAGTGTGCGGCAGAAACGTAAGTACAGAAAAGTAATTTGTCTGATTTAACTTTTCGTTCATACGCTTTCCTTCTGCACTTCACAGATACTTTTTCATGGTTCAAAAGAAATAAAATAAAATTAGGAAGCGCCTTACGGAATTCGAACCCGGTACCTTCTGGAAGCTAACAAATAGCGGCACACTCCTCTGCACGCTCAGCCACTGCCGACTACGCATGCATGCTTTCATATGTTTAGCTTGAGCAAATAAAATACAATTAATGCTTTCAAATGACATCACCTTTTTCGAACTTTTTCCGGATACGAAAATTGATGGTAACTGTAGGAGTTTTTTGTATGCGTTTTCGGATACGGAAAATTTAACTAAACTGCACTGTCGGCAAAATTTACGTTTATTTGCAGGCTTGGTATGTATATAGGAATATACACACATATATGTGCGTGCTATTTCAGTTATGCCAAGCAATAATGCGTTGCTTTAGCGAAACTATTACTACGTTTATACGCACAGAATAATCGACTTAATTGAAAGCGCATTGACTCCGTACACATTTCGCTCAAGTGTTTATACTTACGGCTTTATATCGGCATCAAAGTAACCGTCTTCAAAAGCAAACTAAATCAGCTGTTTTCATTTGACATTTTATAAGTTAACATAATGGAAAGTGATAAAAATCTAGTTTTATTCGGCATTATAAAATCGTGGCAAAGAAAAAGAACGATTATTATTAATCAGCTTTTAAATACTGATGCGATTATTTGGAATTTGAGCGGAACAGCTGATCTCCAATTCGCTTTGAGTGAGAGCGGTGTTTATACACTCTTTCTAACTGTCTGGAGAAATAAACTACCGATTTGAAATGGAGTGTGAGCCAAAACACTTCGCTCTTTCAAAGCGAATTGAAATTCAGTATATACATATGTTTTGAATCGCGGCGAAATGCATTAAAGCGACTTATGCATGCGTATAAACGTAGTATATGATGGTAAACTATACATCTTATGTATTTGGAAAACATTTACATATTTAGAGAAGCACTTGTTAAATAATGAAACTCAGTAAACTATAAAAAGCCAAATAAAGGTATCGCGCATTTGCTGCAAGGGTATTATAATCCAAAAAATCTAAAATTCGAGAAAAACAGCTTAAATTTTTTGGGTTTACACATATGTATACACATTGTAATAATGCATACATATTTTGTTCTAGTGAGGCACTGGTCATCGGTAAAGCTACGAAATTTTGTACACAACATAAAAGAACATGTTGCGATCATTTCTGCTTACTTAACTCGATATTTTTTACAACGCTTTTAGCAACTTGCAATGTTGTATGTCCAGACCACCATATACTATAAATGTAGCAAAGCTATTTGTGGCAAATTCTATATATCGACCTAGTCTAGATATGAACCTCAAGGAGATACAATTAGAAGACTCTAGATGTCGCCCCGCCAGAAGAAGTTAAATATTGCGCCTAAATATATGCACTATTTATATACGTCACAGCGGAAATGGACGACACGCCATTTCTTTAAATGAAATAAACTGCTGCTATATGTATGTATGTAACTTTTGATTTTGAAATTTTAGCAAAAGTCATTATAAACAATCAATGACATTGAAAATGAAAAGCGTGGGGCGCATGTAATACACTTGAATTGATATGAAAAGTAACATATGTATGTATGTGGGCATATGAATAACGACCGCTTAAAATCGATCTCAAATTTGTACTTTCGCTGTAGAATGTTATGTAGTTTGACTATTGTCAATGAAATCGAATGCTTTGTACTGCATGCGCTCTACGTTTTTCGTTTTCAATGTCATTAATTGTTTATAATGACTTTTGCTAAAATTTCAAAATTAAAAGTTATCAAAAACAAATTCTGTGGGACTGAGAAATATTATTTTCTACTTTGGAGTCCATTTATAAAAGCGTTGTATATTAAAAAGTTTTTTATTTTATTTTATTTATTTTGGATTATGACACTCTTGCAGAGATGGCAGCGATTAATCATTGGTTAAATTAATCGATTATTTTTGTTAGTTAGTTGTGTTTCATTACTCGATTATTAATCGATTTATTGTAGAATAATCGTAAAAATATTTTCAAGAAATATGAATTCTGTTGTCTAAAATCCATCCATCGAACATTCTTTTTTGCTAGCTGTATCAACTTTACTCGACCCGAGATTGAAAAAATTTTGTTTTAAAAATTCGTTAGTACTGGCCTCAGTAAATAGCTCTTACGAAAGGAAAAAGTGTGCGCAGATGATCTCATGGAACCGGGTAGGGATTCGTCACTAGAATCAGTAAAAATGAGTTCGACCTTTGGACCCCTCATAAATCTCTCGTGAACAAACGAAGGCGAAAGGATGATGATTTGTGTCTCAAACAAGATGAAATGGGTTTTTATTTCAATTGTCAAGTCCTAGAACTAAAGCGGAGTATCACCGACGCTTGGGAGGAAATGAAAACTGTTTACCCAAAACTTTACGGACTTTCGAAAAAATACTGCAATTTCGTTGGTACCTCGGTGCCTGCTAGGGTTGCAAACCGTACTATATTAGATAGTATTGTACAATTTTTTCGATCGGCGTAATATATAGTGTTGGAGAAAATATAGTATGTAAAAATACTACATTTATTCAGTTATAAATATAAATATATTTCAGTAATTTGCAAGAAAAAATGAGTATAAAAGTGGAATACTGAAATAAGAATGTTAAATGAAATATTCTTGAAAGTAAAAGGACATAGTGAGTTTATAATCAAAAATAGCAACATATTGTTATAAATACTGAGAAGGAATTACCAAATTCACTTAAAATTACTTCATTTCTTTCAAACAAAGCTACTACCTCACTGATAAAAAATTAACTTTTGACTTATATTAACCCTTAATTAGGTACATGGGGTCAAGGCCATTTCTAGTTGAAAAAAAAATGTCCTGTAGTGCTTGGAGCACGCTGGCGCTCTTTCTAGCTTCATAACTCCCCACGGGGCACGTAAATTAGTCACGGTCGGAACATCGGAGTGTGTGTACACTGAAAATAAAATCTGCATAAATATAACGAAAACTGGCGTACATATTACGAAATTTTTCGTCATTTTTAGCCACGAAAGTTTTCGTTAACTGTACAAAACCGTTTTCGTACATACTACGAAAATATGAGACATGATATCTTTAGTATATTTAACGAATGCGTTCGTACGCTTTACTAAAAAAATTCGTAAAAATTCTTTGTTTTTTTACGAAATTTTTGTAAAATGCACAAACCTGCGCTTGTTGCTTTCATTTGCTACACTGTAAAAACCATAGTACGAGTTATAACACAACACTTTTATTCTATTTTTATCTTCAATTTTAAGCATTATTGTTTAACAAAATGTTTTGCAAAAATGCTTAACATTAATGATAACAAGTAAGAAAGTCGAACATTAAATACCCGGCGCAAGTATTAAATATATGTTTTTCACCTTTCCGAAAGCAACCGCTACTTGGTTAGCCGGGGTGCATGGTCGTAGGCAGGTAGGGGGGGGCCCCCCTAACTTTCAAATTTTCCTTATATACATATATATAAAATAGTACCCTGAAATGCAAGCTTAATAGGGTCGAGCCCCCCCCTAAATTTCATTCTGGCTACGCCGATGCCGGGGTGTATCAATTTTGAGTAAATTTGCGTCCTTAAATAACGAAATATTGAAGTTTAAAGCATTTCTGAAATTTACCGGCCGTAATTTTAGTCCGATTTCAATAATTTTCATAATTTTTCTTTTATGTGGCAAGCACAATAACCTTACCGAGTTTGGTACAAATTGGTAAAACGGTTACCGAGATACATATATGTGATCATAAGTGGGCGGTGCCACACCCATTTTCCAAAATTTTGTCGTAGACGTATTTCTTGGTAAAGAATGGTTGCAAGCATAAATTTTGAATAAATTAGCTTTAATATTTATTTACTGATTTATCGAAGATTTCGTATTTCTCTAAATTGCCGTTATATGTGATGTGGGCGTGGTTTTTGTCTGATTTCGCCCATTTTCAATAGGTTGGTATTGATGGATAAGTGGAAACCTACATACCAAATTTCGTTTAGATATCTCAATTTTTGCTGGAGTTATCGTGTACACGGGCGGACGGACAGACAAACATGGGTTAATCGACTTCTCTATTCATTCTGAGCATTTGTGTATATGTCTATATCTATCTCGATTCGCTTTGGCTGTTACAAACAACCGTTATGTGAACAAAGTTAATATACCCTTGTGCACAAGTGCGCTCAGGTATAAAACAATATAATGAGAATATCATTGAGCTATGGTTTTTATAGTCTGTGAGTAAGCGTATACTTTCCTACTACTCCACTTTTACTACTTTTCTACTCTTTAAATAAAAAATGAAATATTTTCAAACTTGTTTAAAATACCAGACGTTGAAAAAGACAGAGTTGCAAAATAAGGGTGTTAAGGCGGATTCACCGTTCGTATCCGGACACTTTCTGTTAGTAATTTTACGCGATCCTTTGCCACTTTGGGCGCGTTCATAAGTCGTAGCTGTTGGGTAACCGTTGGCTGTTTCTCTTAGAAACGCACAGTTGAGTAGTTACGCTCAGTCTAACATTGGCAACTTTCCGCCATTTTTTCCAGCGGAAAATTTTTACGCTACCTGAACTCAACGTATTGTGCTTAGCCTAAACAGCTGATCGATAAGACTTACGCCGCTTATATTAAATTTAACGCCGCTTTGTTAGGTGGCAGTTGCAAACAAATTTTTTATATTTTATATTACTGACGTGATAAAGTAACTAAAATATTTTACAATAATACTACGTTTCTAAATAGATGTTTTTAAGATGTTTGCTATATAATTTTACACTGTTTAATTCATTGTAACATTGAACGATTTTTTCAACACGGCGGCAGCTCAGTGTTGAATTCTAAATAGTATCGGCGCAACTATCTCTATTTGTTGCAATTTCATTTGTTTACATTTATCAGCTGTTCATTTGGCAGCATATTCATCAAGCCGTTTCTAAAACGTAATTGTTGGGTTCAACAGTTGCCAGCAGTTTCGTAGCAGATGAGCTAAACAGCTACATCTTATGAACGCGACCTTTGTCTCACTGAAACCGCGACAAAAATCTGTTGAACACTCTTTGTTCGAATTAAATTGATTTCGAGTTTCTGTGCGAACTACTTGATGACTCGGGTTGCCGCGTTCTCCTTAATATGCGTTTGCACCGAATCGCATGTGTTATTTACCCTCAAAATCGTATGTAGGCAACAATATCATCAGCTGTTTGCTTCAGAACAAAATAAAATGTGCCGAAGTGAACGGTGAACCGTACTTTAGCGCCCTTTCCGGCAAAAATGTTTTGATAGCAAATAAAAAGTTGTCCGGACACGAACGGTGAACCCGCCTTTAGTTTAGTATTTTGGCGGCTCGAAGTCAATTTAGAAAAATTTACGAAAACACAAGGTTTTTAGTCTTTTGTTTCCGATATATTTCGGTTACGCTTCGGTAACCGTCCTCAGGGCAAATTGATTTACACGTCCGGACTGTTTGACGTCGAGTTTGGTACACGTCAAAATACTAAATTACAAGTAGGAATGTCGCAAAACCCATCATTACATCGTTTGAGGTTTTATTTCATTACTTAGTAAAAAAACACATAAAATACTTTTGATCGGTTTTACTATGCAAATACTCCTATGCGGGGCGGCAATATCCCGTATGTTTGTTGGAAATAAACTTGTATGTTCAAGGATATTTGAACCATATATACACACATACTTATGTTTCTGTAGTTATTTTTATACACACATATTGATAAAACTTTCTTTTTTAGATGCTCGGCTACATAACTGTATTCATCACATTCGTAATCAAACCCATTATACGTTGCGTTTGCAAAAAAATGGACGGTATTTTAAAATTGGTTATATGTGACATGTTCTATTTCCTCATGTTTTTTGGAGCTGTAAATGTCTGGCGCGGAATTTGGAATCTACTAGATATATACGTATATCCTGGTAAGTATTGCAACTGTTCGTAATAAAAATCTTTATCCGGTGCCTCATTCGCGTTCAGTCGTCGTACGTTCATCGCAAGCATAAAGCTAAGCGTACACGGCACAAAAATCTCTCCAGAGTTAAACTAAAATATAAAAATTTCCCCTCTCAATTAAGTTTACTCGGTACAGCAACTCTAGGAGATAATCACCCAGCTAGAGTTAGAATAGAGAAATCTTAGCTTTTCTCTATCATGTACTCTACAGGCTGTATATCGATGGCTGGTGGAAGATCGACCTATCTCGGCAGCCAGTTCAAAAACGCCCTATCTCAGAAAACTTTTCAAGAACGCCCTACTTCAGAATTTGATTGAAAAACGCCCTTTTTCGGAATTTTATTGAAAAACACTATATCTAAGAATTTGGTTGAATAACGCCCTATCTCAGAATTCGGTTCAAAAACCCGCTATCTCAAATGAAAATACATTGAAAATAAGCTGAAATAGGGCGATTTTGATTCGGTAGCTGAGATAGGGCGCTCTTCAACTAAATTCCGAGATAGGGCGTTTTTCAATCAAATTCTGAAGTAGGGCATTCTTGAAAGGTTTTCTGAGATAGAGCATTGTTCAAAAATTTTCTGAGATAGGGCGATTTCGAACTGGCTGCCGAGATAGGTCGATCTTCCACTCAGTCATCGATATACGGTAGACGATTGTTACTTTTCCCCTAGAGTTAAGGCGGATCCCCACAGCATGCATATACGTAAGCGTGCGTTTCACAGAAAAAATTTAATATACAAATTTTTATGAAAGCACCTACATAGCAACGGATGGAAATGTAAAAAAATTTTAAGAATTTTAATTTCTAAGCGTAAATGTCAAACGCACGCATACGGATACGTATGCTATGGAGGCCCGCCTTTCTTGTATGTACCTTAGGGTGCCCATCGAAAATGATTTTTTTTGGAAATTTCAAGACCCTACCCCCTAATTTTATTCGTTTTTATGAGAAATATTATCGCCTATTTTTATAGATTTTTTAAAGGTCAGTTAGAGGTCGCGACCTGTCGATTTAGGTCAAAGAATACGAATTTGTAGATTTATGAGTTTTTGAATGACTACTTTTGGATACATAGGCCTTTAAAATGGCATATACAGGGCTGTTGTGGAAACCAAGCCGGATTTGCTCCATTGTCGGAATTCCAAACCAATTCCGATTTTAGAAGGTGTCACAGAATCTAATTGGATTTGGCTCTTTTCGAACATACACAAAACCCATATTCGAATCAGCTGTTTTGCTAAGTTCAATTCTTTTCAATTTGCATTTGTGAAGATTTTGACAAAGTTGTTGAAAAAATTAAATAAAAGTGAAAATTAAATAAAAAGCAATGGCCGCAGCTGTAGCAGCTTTTTTATTGATGCAGGAAGAAGTTTCTGAGAAGGTGAAACGGAAAATTTTAAGAGACCGCAGCAATCCGTTGGAGCTGCCAGAGTCAGCGTAAGTACATATCCTTTTTAAGCCCGACAATTTTAGTAACGCCTCAATTATCATACAGATTCATTGCACAATATCGCCTGAACAAAGACGCATTCATTATGGTGCTAGATATCGTAAAACCCCACTTGCCTGCATCTAGCATTCCACCATTGCTAAAGCTAGCGGCAGTCTTGCGATTTCTAGCAGAAGGTTCTTATCAGCGGTCGGTTGGGAATGACTCTGGCATAAGCCTAGGTAGAAGCACAGTGTCACTAGTTCTGAGTGAAGTGCTGAAAATTATGGAACGTTTAATTTGCCCTCGTTGGGTGAAGCTTACAATGGATAGCAATGAGAAGCTTAAATCGAGAAATTATTTCTACAGCAAATTTAAGATTCCCTCTATCATTGGCTGCATCGATGGGACACACATTAAAATTATAAAGCCTAGTGTGGACGAGCATTTATTTTTTAATCGCAAAGGATATTTTAGCATGAATGCTATGATTGTAAGTAATAACTATTTTGCTTAACGTGTTTTCCCCCAACTTGTTTCTACTTTCGTCTAAAGATATGCGACAGCGCTATGAAGATACGTGCGGTAGATGCTCGGTATCCAGGCTCCAGCCACGATGCATTCATCTGGAATATTAATGACGCACGGCAAAGTTTCCTTAGGGAGTACGAATCGGGCGATCGAGCATCAAGACTTTTAGGAGATTGTGGATATGGCATTGAGCCCTTCCTTTTGACACCATATAGAGACGCATTGCACAACTCTAAAGAGTACAAGTTCAACATGGCGCACTCTTCAGCTCGAAATATTGTGGAGCGTACTATAGGTGCGTTTGTTTATTTACAAATCCAAGATATTGAATTAAAATTAACAATATGCGTACATATGTAGGTGTATTAAAAAGCCGTTTTCGATGTTTATTGGGGACGTTGCACTATTCCCCGGAAAAAGTAATACAGATTGTCAACGTGTGCTGTGCATTGCACAATATCTGCAGAAGCTACAACATTAATCTCTCCAACCAAATGAACCTGCTGTGGACAATGTTGTACAACCATCGAATCCATCGCTACAAAGTGAAGGGAAGAGAATAAGAGACGAAATAGCCAATAATTTGCAATAATTTTTCAAAAATTGGTTATTGAAACTAAATTATCTGTTTATTTCAAATGTTAACTTCAAAGTACCTGAGATGTTACAAATATATATACTTACATAAGTATCACGTGTGTTTATACATAAAGCTGTGGTCAAAGATTTAGCACCAAAATTCAAAATAATATTGTTTGGAACTTACGTTTAATTATTTATTTTTAATAATATTCATTTAAAATGTAAATAAATCTATAACAAAAAGCACATCAATAAAAGATTAAACGCTTGCGGAAGTTTCACAAAAATTTTATCAAACTTAAAAAAAAAGTAAAAATTACAAACTTTATAATCAGAATTTTTAGACAATTTTTGGGTACGCAGTCTTGTAGCCCATTAAATTCTTATTATAATTAGTCTTATAAAGTGCCAAATTCTAGTCCCTAAGAACTAAATTTTTTTTTGCCAAAAGTGTTGAGCATTTTCTTCCATATAATGCTTGAACAAAATCTACTTTTATATGGAAGAAAATGCTCAACACCTATTAACTTTTATTTATGTGGTTTTTGTTATAGATTTATTTAGATTTTAAATGAATATTATTAAAAAAAAAATAAATAAACGTAAGTTCCAAACAATATTATTTTGAATTTTGGTTCTAAATCTTTGACCAAAGCTGTACATTGTATGTATGTACGAGTATATGTACATAAACAATAAAAACTCTTAAATTTTTTCTTATACTAAGAACGCAAGGTACGGTTTACAACGTTTAAATACTCTTATTATTTAAATTGAGATCACTAATAAATAAGCTGTCTTTATTCGGGAAAAATGAATTCTTCAGTCAATTAATTATTCATTTACCCAAGATTGCGATAAAGCCAATCATCACTTGAATAATACACCCCGTTGCTAAATTTTCAAATTATAAACTATATATGTACATACATACATATCGCACACGATCTTCAAAAGTGACACAACTCAAAATTTGGCATTTTCGAAATAATGCACTAAAAATGTACACAGAGCTTTTATTTACCTTTCAGCAAAAGCTGTAGCAAATTTTTGTTATAATTTGTTGAAAAACCTAAGGTAAAGTCCTCCTTGCCCATATGATTAGCATGTGCTAAGAAATAGTTTTTCGCCTTTTCTGACGAACGTGTAATTTTGAGTTGTGTCTCTCTTGAAGACGGTGTGCGATATGTACAGAAGCTCACAGCCAAAATGATAAACCCGACAAAATGTTTATTTTGTTAATATTCACTAAATTTTTTATGTACATAGTACAACGTCAAAAACCATAATAACCAACATTCAAAACTTTGTACAAAAAATGGAAAAGTCGCAAATTTGATCACATGTTTTAGAAATATGTCAGGTATGCAGTCTTGCATTAAATTAAAGTGTAGTAATAAGGTGCAAGTTCAGCTGCTAAGAAAAACTTAGTGAATATTAACAAAATAAACATTTTGTCGGGTTTATCATTTTGGCTGCGAACCACTGCCTATGCTTGTAGGTACATACATATATATGTACATATGTTTAAAATGCAAAAAATATGAAAAGCTGGGAAAAGGAACTATTTAAAACAAAATAAGGTATTTAAAGTATTTGAATAATGAAAATATTATCAATGGGGCGCAGTAATATTCAAAATTAAGTAGATATTTAAAGTTAGATGTAGCTCTTTTGACCGATAACCCATTAAAATTTAAGCCAAAAAGCTGCAACTAACTTTAAGCATCAACTTAATTTTGACTATGAATACACTCCAATCGAATTCGAATAAATTCGTTTGTGATAAAGGATTATATTCCGTTTTGATTAGTGAAAAATTAAAAGTAATTCGGTAAGTTATTAAATTTTTAACTAAAAAATTAAGCACACAACCCTAGTTATAACCATTTAGTTGTCTTTGGAAATCAAATTTTTTGATGCTGAGGTCTAGTCGCTGTTTTTCTATTTGATTCTTTTCTTCCATGACGGTTAATATTTGCGTACAACATTCTACCATGTCTTCGACTGCTCGATGAATATGTGTAAAACTTTTTGCGTTTTCATTGCCAATTTTTATTAGCTCATCCAATTTCTCATTCATTTCCATTTTTATTTCGTTGTCCTCTTTCAAAAAATTTTTTAAACTCTCTGCTGTGCTCTCCACTCTTGGCCTTTTTGGAGTGCTTCCAATACTGGAAGGCTCCATTTGTCGCTTTGATGACGTTGACGGAATATCGCTGTTCGTTTCATCGAGTACTTCTTCGATAAGGTCATCTGAAGGTTCGACGTGACCAATTGCAACGCCTGTAACACCATAAACTGAACGTTCAATTCCACATATACGGACGATTGATTCTTCCAATTGCGTCAGTTGATGTTTAGTGAAGGGCCCACCACCAGTCGCTCGAGCTTCATTTTTGTTGTGTGATAATTTTTTTCTTATCTCACTTTTCCATTCAGTCCATGCCTAAAAACAATAAAATAGTAGAACTTTCATTGGGGCTACAATATGCAATATACCTTCTTCCACCCATTAGCGTCCTTTTGGGGTGGGCCTGCGCTATTTAAAGAATTTGACAGTTCTTGCCAAAGAGCGTTAACGAGTGCCTTATCTCGTTTTGTGTAGCCCTTAGCGATGTCGGGGTTATTTTCCATAAACTCCACGATTATGGAATTTTGAACGCTATTCTTGTGTTTTCCCCTAATATTAAAATTTAAAATTAATGTTTCTATGAATTATTGATTAATATACTCACATAAAGCAAAATAAGAACCTGCAGAATGCGAAATAACAAAACGAAAATACAATTCTGACAGCGATGTACTGCTTGGTTTGTTTCCGATAAGCAAACCGATAAAATTGGTTCCTATGACACAAAAAACCGACTTTATTTCCGATTCGAACATAAAACCGATAATATCGGAATGCAAGACACCAATGGGAATTTTTCATCGGTTTCAATTCCGATTACGATAAAGGTCAGATTCTACAACAGCCCTGATAATAATCTATTTTCGGACTTGGCCTGTTGGGATTTTTTATCGGGTAAAATAAAAAAAATAAAACCCTAATTCTATTAATTTTTTAAATTTTGACCATCACAATGTGTATGCCAAATTTCGTTGAGATCGGTTAAGTAGTTTTTGAGATTCACGTATGTATATGTTATAAGTGGGCGGTGTCACCCCCATTTTCCTAAAATTTTTGGAAAACCAAATTTTTTGCTGAAGAGCGATTGTATATATCAATTTTGAATAAATATTGAAGAATTCCTTAGCCACACTGCTCAAAAAATCTGAAAGTCCGGTACATACACAATATTAATTCAAGGCCGTATTTCAGAAAAGTCGACTTACTTCGACCATTTTTATGCGATTGCAATAAATGAGCTATCAGTTTATTTAGAAAAAAATTTAATTTTAGACAGTACTACATATTTTGAAACAGTGGAAGTTATCGATGGTTAAAATTAAAAAAAAAAAATTAAGAGAAATATGAGTTTTTTTTTTTATTTTAACCGATAAAAAATCCGAACAAGACAAGATTACACTGTAGAGCACTCGGCTGGGTATTGGACCAAACCAACTTTTTTAAGAGATTGATTCATAAGTAAAAAAATTAATTTCTCCGTTTTTCGAAGTTAGCCTTCAATATCGAGATATGGGCTTTCGAAGTTCGAAGTTGGACCTTTGTTAAAAAAGTATTTTTAATTATTGCATGTAAAAAGCAAAAAAGTAAAAATACAGACGTGGTCTGCCATTTGCTCTTATTTATATGGTATATAACTTTTTTTGTGAAAGCTTATATTATTGCTATAACGAGTCAAAAGTCAGACCCTCGAAAAATTTAAAACTTAATATTTCAGAAAATTTTGAACTGATTTTTAAAATATTCATATCGTTGTAAAGGTGATTTAACCCCCTTTCTTGTGCAATGCACATTTGTTTACTTCGTATATAAAACTTTGAGAAAAAACACATTTAAAGGAAAAAATACATTTTTTTGTATAAAAAAATATTTTAAACGAAAAAATTAGTAACCGATTCTCAACAAATTGGTATAGTTGTAAATGCGATTAAACCCCCTTTACTTTGATATGCATACTTGTATACTTCGTGAATAAAAATTTGAGAAAAAACACTTAAAAGGAAAAATCATCTTTTTTCTTATCAAAAAATATTTTAAACAAAAAAATTACTCACCGAATTTTTAAGAATTAACATCGTTGCCAAGGCGATTAAACCCCCTTTCGTCTAATGTGCATATTTTTATACTTCGTATATAACAATTTGAGAAAAAACACTTAAAAGGAAAAATTCGAACTTTTTATTATAAAAAAAATTACATAAAAAATACTAAATTGTAATCTAATTAAATAACGTATATAAACAAAATAAATAATTAATAGTGTTTTAAGCGTTAAATCTTCCTTGTCCCCCACAGCCCTGTTAAAATAAAGCAAAAGTATATGTAACAGAAGTCTAAGGCATACAAAAATATAAAAACACCATGGTTTTTGGTTTTTTACATTACAGGTTATATGTATGTATATAAAACTTAAAGGTAATTTTCTGCTTTATTTAAACAAAGTATTCAATTGTGTTACTAATTAGTAATTTTTTTGTTTAAAATATTTTTTATACGAAAAAATTGATATTTTTTCCTTTTAAGTGTCTTTCTCCAATTTTTATATAAAAAGTATACAAATATGCATATCAGAAGAAAGGGGGTCTAATTCCCTTTGCAACGGTACCAATTTTTTCAAAATCGGTTCGTAAACAATTTTTTTTTTCCTTTAAATGTGGTTTTTCACAAATTTTTATAAACGAAGTTTATAAATATGCATTTCGGAAGAAAGGGGTTTAACCGCCTTTACAACGATACTCATTTTTTAAAAATCGGTTTGTTTATTTTTTTTGTTTAGAATATGTTTTTTTATAAAATAAAGGTATTTTTTTCTGTAAATGTGTTTTTTTTTATTATTTTTATATACGGTTAGCCGGCCACGGATGCGCGAGGCTTTGCCACGCGCTGAATGTATGCATATGTATGCAAATTTACGTATTTGGAGAAAGAAATCATATGTCATCATGTACTTCGTTTATTGTATACATAAAAAATATTGTCTGTGTTTTGTCTAAATCCGTTCAGTAGCGTGGTTAAAATATCTCGCCTTTCCCTTACACTATGTATAGAAGATAGTAATTTTAAATAGGTGGCAACCCTACTATAAAACTTTAAGTTTTTGTACATGCGAAGGCCATGCACTTTCATTTGGTATCTTATTTTTTTTATCCAACGAATGGTAAAGACCTTATAGTTTTCAAACAGGTGGCAATCCTACTCAGAAAAATAATACATTATTACACATCCAGAGGCTAAGTCTTTTCGTTTGACAGTGACGGTACAGAACTGATGCCTACGCTTATTATGATTGAATATGGTAATTTTATTAACAGGTGGCAACCCTATAAAAAAAAAAATATTAGTGCTTTTCTAGAGGCCAATCCCTTTCAATTGACACCTCATCTTTTGTAATCCAATGAACGGTGCGGATCTTATAGTTTTTTAGACAGGTGGTAACCCTATTAAAATTC
Source organism: Rhagoletis zephyria (assembly GCF_001687245.7). Lineage (NCBI taxonomy): Eukaryota > Metazoa > Arthropoda > Insecta > Diptera > Tephritidae > Rhagoletis > Rhagoletis zephyria. Next base: position 154,466 of record NW_016157630.1, on the reverse strand, counting down.
TAAGTAAAAAGATCCCTCTACTATCGATACAGAGTATATTACAGAAAAACTCCTCAAAATCCGTTCAGTAGTTTTCGAGATTACCGCGTACAAAAAATCTCGACTTTCCTTTATACTATGTATAGAAGTATGCAAATATGCATATCACAAGAAAGGGGGTTTGATCGCGTTTACAACAATATCAACCATCTAAAAAGCGGTTAGTAATTTTTTTGTTTGAAATTTTTTTTTTATGTATTGTAACGTAATGTATTTTTTCATTTAAATGTGTTTTTTTCTAAAATTTTTATAAACGAAGTATACAAATATGCATATCGGGAGAAAGGGGGTTTAATCACCTTTACAACGTTATAAATAAAAATTGTTTGAAATATAAGGAATTTTTTTTTCGAAGACCTGAAATTTGACCCCTTATAGCACCTGTAATATAAGTTTGCACAAAAAAGTTATATACCATTTATATAAGAGCAAAAGGAGGACTACGCCTGTATCTTTAGGTTTTTGGTTATTTACATGCAATAAATAAATATAATTTTTTACCAAAGGTCCTATTTCGAACTTGAATGGCCCATATCTCGATTTCGGAGGAGGCTAACTTCGAAAAACGGAGAAATCACTTTTGCACCTATGATTTAATCTCTTAAAAAAAATTGTTTTGGTCCAATACCCAGATAAAAAGTTGATATTGCCGTACACTGTTATTATAAACTATTTTAAAGGCATGTATATCCTATTCTCAGATCATATTCGATCTTTGAAGTCGAGTCAAAAATAGTCATCCAAAAACTCGTAAACCTACAAAACCATGTTTTCTGACGTAAATCGACAGGTCGCGACCTCTAAATGACCTTTAAAAAATTTATAAAAACAGGCAATAATATTTCTCAAAAACGAATAAATTAAGGGGATAGGGTCATGAAATTTCCAAAGTAAAACATTTTCGATGGGGCAACCTACATTTTACATATGTATATCAAAGTCACGATGTAGAAAATAAAGCTGACGCCATCCACGGACCGCCAACCCTACGTCGATTTGACAGCATCCACCTGTTCGCTGATGTGGTTTAAAATTCATACTTGCCGAATTTTAACATCCCACAAATCAGATCTTGACTCGCTCAAATTTTTTCTTTACGCCAACTTAATTTAGCACGTTTTAATGTCATAGCCATTTGAAGTTCTTTTGCAAGACTTTACCATACGTCTCCGTAGAGCAAAAGCTCTATTTAACTTGCCAAATAGAGCGTAAAGCTGGCGTAGAATTTTCGATCTAGTTGCAATGGACTGTGAACACGGCGAAAAACTCTCGCTAAATAACTCTCACGTAACAGTGTAGGTGAGTCTCTCCTAGAGCTTTATTGAGTGTTTACAAGTCTCCGTGTACACTTAGCTTAACACTTATAGTCTAAGGCACGGTGCACATTAGAGCGATACGATATGCGATGCGATATGCGATATGCGATACGATACGCGATGCGATATGCGATACGATACGCGATGCGATATGAAATGCGCGCAGTGCACATTAGAGCGATGCGATACGCGATGCGACATGCGATGCGACACGCAATACCATTTGCGGTATGATAGCTACACAAACGTTTGTGTCCTTATAAGCTTGTTAATGAGTTAAATGAGTTGCTTCGCAACCGAGTTTAGACCTTTCGAATGATGGGTCTATGTTTATATCTATACACGTTTAAAAAATTCAAGAGAAAAGTATGTTTAATATCGAGTAAAACTGATGTTTATTTTTACAAAGTCGGCTAAAAATTAAATGAGATATTCAAATTCTCATGACAAATTATTTCAGAATATTGCGTTCACTACAAGGAGAAATCGGTGAAAGCTGAATTAAAAAAAAGGTTAAGCAAAAATTTTCGAGTTGTATAGCCAAAAATATTCTTTTTCTTATGAAAGGTTGAATAACTTTACCCCCATTTTTTAAAGTAAAAATCACTATATATTAAATGTTAATTTTGCATCAATTCAGGAGTAATATAGTTTCTTTATAAAATAGTGCGTGAAAACTTTGCCAAATTTAAAAATATACGAAAAAAATTAACACAGAAAATACACACAGATCTCTTAATTCATTAATTCGAAAGGTCTTAACTCGGTATATGGTCAACTGAGTTACAAGCTTATAAGTGCGAAAAACTGGTTTTTTAACAGTAAATCAAGATTGTGTGTGTGTGTGACAAAAATTTCGTATCTCGATTCTTACTTCACTCGGCAAAACCTACCTGAAAAATAACATGACTTACCAGGTATTTTTACTTCATTATTTTTTGTAGCATTGGGTTATAGAGCACAAAAATTTATACTGTTCAAGAAAAAAAAATATTTAGAAATATAACGAATAATCCAAAATAATTACCTACACACATATATCATTTTTTAGTATTTGTTATTATATCTGTTTTCTTCTTTTAATGGTAAATGGGATGATTACTTCTTAATTGTTTCTAAATACATTAATTACTATTTATTTGAATATTTGAAATAAAATAGTTAATCATTAACATTTAAACAAACACCAAATCTTTTTTACTATTCAAAATCAAATATAAATAGGTTTAAAATTATTGGATTCTTAAAATTTCTCTTTAAAGATGTGAAAACAAAGGCAAATAAACCATCACGAAAATATTCTTTTGTGCATTTACCTGTGTCCTTGACCTCAGACACTATATTTCTCCATGCCAAACTAGTCATGTCTGTTCTACAGCAGCACTTCCCCGCCCCTACCTGGCTACGCCCATGCTTGGATTATAGCAAAAACGAACGTCAGCTGCCCCAGTAGCGGGGGGAGCTGCTGTGGGTTGCCGGGAAAATTGATAAAAAAAAACTTAAGTTATTTTGTGACTACTGAATTGGCGTTACATGCTCATATAAGTATTTCCATACGTCACGTACGGCACAGTCGTACGTTTCAATGAGATACAATTAAGGAAAAACAATTTTACTATTTTGGACCTTTGTGTAGTGCATAATTAGCTCTATGTATAACTGAAAAGAAAACAATCGGGCCGCATCACAGTGCAATGTGAACACAATTTATCCACTAAAAAGAATTAATCCGACATTTCCCTAAAAAATTAATTATATGCCGCCAGGAAGCCACTAAAGTCGATAAATTTTATACTAAGAATTTTAATAAGAGCATAGCCATGCGTAAGCTCTTCACGGAAAAAAATTTCGAAAATATATTCTTTGAAATAAAATGTTGGTTTGACGTTTCTTGTTTCCATATATGTAGATAGTGGAGAATTACAGGAACTAAGATTTTGGAATAAAATTAAACATAGGGTGTCCCTGCGGTATTCCAGAAAAACAATTTTTTTAAACCAAATTTCAAAAAATGCTAAATTTTAATGGAATGAATAAAAAAGATATGTAAAGATAGGTTATTTTTTATTACTTCATTAAATAGTACGGGCTTTTAGCTTTCAAAAGAAGAAATAAAAACCTGCTCATTTTTTGCACTTTCTGAAGTAATGCGTTTTTCGCTAATGCATAAAATTATTTTTTCATTTCTTGTCAGTGCCTTGAGATCTGCACGAATCGTTCCATTTTCTAAAATAAAGTGTCAGATTAAAAAGCTTGAAAGCATAAACATACATACGAGCATTGAATTTGTATTTGTATATTTTCATGCGATATGAATTGTCATAGTTAACTAAGTGACTCTGAATATAAATTCATAGTTAAGCTCTTGTTGGTGGTTAAGTTAATAATCGTTTAACTAAGCACTGTGAATCCCGCCCTCAAAGAAATGGCATGTCGTCCATTTCCGCTGTAGCGTACGTAGAACATAGATGACATCTACCTCTCCCTATGCTCTACAGATGTCGCCCTATGCACTAGACCTTTTATTGGAACTTAAAAAAAAGGTGTGTCGTCTATTTCCGTCTATATGTCATCTATCTCGCCCTATGCCCTACATATGTCGCCCTATGCACTAGACTTTTTTATAGGAACTTTGCAAATCAAAGGTTTTTTGGTGTCGGATACACAACATTGAAAGTTTCTGGATCCAAAACATTCAAAGTTTCTGGAGCCACAACATTGCAAGTTGATAAAAGCATTGTAATAAAAAAAGGCAGCGATTAAGAAATAGAGAAATATATACAGCTATCCCTTATACCCAAATAAGAAGATTTAATTTGGTGGAAGCATAGTCGCTCAGAATTTCCAAGTTTGTTTACACTGGCAATGAAGTATCCCTGCGCACTACCTTCCTAGGTGAACTAAGAAAGAGTGCATCGGGTAGCATTTATGTTGAAAATAGTAATAGGTTGTTTCCCGATAGTTCGGAAATGATTGTTTTTATAATGAAAAATATCAAATATTTTAACTTAAGTTACAAATTATATACTATTTATGTAATTTGATTATAAAAATAAAAATAAAAATTAACTAGATTTTTATATTGAATCTTCTATAATCGAAATCGGGAAATCCGCCCGGATTTCAGCCAGCATTCGGCCGGATATTTGAATAGCAGAAACGCGGCCGGATAAGCTGGATTACGGATATCTACCGGATACCCAGCATATCCCTAAACTTTATTTTTCACGTATTTATTACGAACAGCAAAACTTATTACAAACAAAAAACGATTGAAATACAAATTCATTTTTTATCTAACAACTAGTGCTCTCATCCACATTATTTACTTTTTATATATAATTTATATGCAAATAAAACATTAAAGTTAGGATTTTGACAATCAAAATGTTTAAACAAATTCAGAATATTATGAAAAAATTTCCAGGAGCAAAAATGGTAACTGGTGACATCGTCACTAATGAGGATTTACTGACATCATCGCACTTTCTGTGAATCCTAAGCGACATACAGCTGACAATGACACTGTTGACAATGTCATGCAGGTGTACTCCTATCAAACAGACAATGTCTTGAACCGGTCACTTATAAAAAGTCTATTGCAGGACATTGTCGTTTGAATGTCATCAATGATCACTGCATGACAAAATCATGCAAAGGCCATCAACGACCAAATTTCCATTTGTATGAAAAAGTCATGAACGACTTCCATATAAACGGAGCCCAAAGTCATTGAAGATTTAACATGGTCGTACACGACACCTAAGTGACTATTGCATAACATTCGCTATGGAGTTTTATAGTTTACCTACAAATGCATTTACATATATTTATACTACATTCAGGGTACGAAAATAAACTGTACAAAACAATTCCCATTTGCTCATCGATCTTCATATCATTTGTGGTTTTTTACAGTTTTGTACATAGTCAGAAACAAATTGTAAGATTCACTGTCATTTTACCCAACGAGAAATGCTTGCTTTTCGTTTGTGACAATTGTACCATAGGGTACGTTTTATATGTATGCAAAGGTTTCAATTACGTGAAAAACATTTTTTTCTGTAAATTTTCATATCCAATTCAATCAAAAAACATGTCTACATACATACATGTAAAAAGTTGGCAACACTGGGAGTACGACTTTAACCACAGCTGTCATCGGTCATACGAAGAGAGGACACAGTCGAAGTGGAACAATAGCAGAGGACACTACAGCAGAATATCATTTTCCGCGCGCTAAGTAGAAGAGAAGAAGTTACCCGAGTCGTCGCTTTCATATTTAATTATTTTATACCATTATCTACATTATTTGTTAATTGGATTACACTAATAAAACTAACTATTCCACATTTGGGGGCTCAACCCATAAAATAATACCTGGATACGAATGATATGACCGAAAACCGAATAGTAACAAGAGCAAAAGCAAGATTGGAAAGCGAAAGTAAAGGTGAAGAATTTGCTGAAGTGGGAACGTACGGCACCGAAGAAGATATGGAAAATTTAAGCGAGCTAATGAAGCAATTTGCAGCGAAAATGGACAGAGATGAAGCGAACAAAAATGCTATTACAGTAGAAAGTTTCGGAGAAATAATCCCCAGAGATGAAGCGAACAAAAATGCTATTACAGTAGAAAGTTTCGGAGAAATAATCCCCAAATTCCAATACGTCAATGGTTCGTTAATTTTTACCAAAATGCGGAGGCGTACGAGCTGAACGATAAGCAGAAGTACGTTAACGCGCGTAACAAGATGACAGGAATGGCTAAACTATTCCTAGAGTCCGTCACAGTGTCTACATATGAAACTTTGCGAAATGCCCTTTTCGAAGAATTTGATAAAAAAATGTCAAGCGCGGACGTTCATAAGTTGTTAATGGGGCGGAAAAAACGTGACAATGAAAACTTCCACGAGTATGTACTACAAATGCGAAAACTTGCCGCTATGGGTGATGTCGAAGATCAGTCCACAATAAGGTACATCGTTGATGGGCTAAGATGGAAGCGGGAGTTAACATTCCCACTATATAGCGCTGCTACATTTAGCGAGCTCCGACAACGGCACGAAATAATAGATATGGCAAATGGCAGAAAAAGCAACGAACCCAACTCCAAAGAATGGAAGCACAGAGGAGCCGACAAAACGGCAACGAAGAGCGAAGATGGAGGGAATACGCGAAACCCGCACTGCTACAATTGCGGATCGACCGAGCACAAGCGAGCTGAGTGTAAGATGGACACGAAATGCTTTAAACGCATTGGCAGCGGTCACGTAGCAAAACAATGTGATAAAAATGTGCAAAAGCCCGAGGTAAATATTATATCCAATAAAACACGGGCGAAACAGATGAAGATAAACAACCAAGAGTTGAGTTGTCTCGTCGACACAGGCTCTGACGTCACGTTAATACAAGAAAGTGTATATAAAAGCAAGTTTGCAGACAGTACACTGCAAAAAAGTTCGGCGGTTTTATATGGTTTGGGCAATATTCCAATTAGAGCTATTGGAACTTTTACAGCAGAAATCGATGTTGATAATTTAAAAAGTGCACAAAAAATTCCTAGTCGTGCCGGATAGTACAATTAACTACGGCTACGGCTATTGGCTACGATTTTATAGAAAAATTCACTGTTGTGCTGAAGGGTAGCATATATTCATATTTGGGGCATACTGCAGACAAAGTTGAAATCGAAGCCGCAGGGAACAATGTATACAATGTGGTAAGCCCCACAGNTTCATTTTTGGGGCATAGCGCAGACAAAGTTGAAATCGAAGCCGCAGGGAACAATGTATACAATGTGGTAAGCCCCACAGTCGAAGTAGATGTACCGATGCGTTTTAGAGCAACAATTAAAAAAATTATCAGTGAGTACAAACCAGTAAATGCAAGCCAAGAATGTCCAATAAAGTTAAAAAATAATTCCGAGTACCGAAAGTATTGCTTTTCGTCGAAGCGCTGCCCGTCTATCGTTGATGGAACATACAATAGTAGAAAACCAGGTAAGAGAGTGGGTATCTCAAGGCATAATTAGAGAATCCAGTTCAGAGGTCGCAAGTAGAGTAGTACTGGCGAAGAAAAAAGACGGGTCATACAGAGTCTGTATTGATTATCGAACGTTGAATGCCTGTGTATTAAAAGACAGATTTCCTATCCCAATAATTGACGACGTTCTAAGCAAAATGCAAAATTCCAAATTTTTCACAGTAATGGATCTCAAAAATGGCTTTTTCCATGTGCCGNTCATACAGAGTTTGTATTGATTATCGAACGTTGAATGCCTGTGTATTAAAAGACAGATTTCCTATCCCAATAATTGACGACGTTCTAAGCAAAATGCAAAATTCCAAATTTTTCACAGTAATGGATCTCAAAAATGGCTTTTTCCATGTGCCGATTGAAGAGGGTAGTAAAAAATATACAGCATTCTTAACAAAGCAGGGCCTCTATAAGTTCAATACAGCTCCATTTGGATTTTGCAACTCTCCAGCGGTGTTCTCTCGTTATGTTAATCATATTTTTCAAAAGCTGATAAACCGCGGCATAATGGAACTGTATGTTGATGATATTGTGGTGTTCGGCCAAACAACAGAAGATTGTCTGCTCAATGTTAGAAAAGTTCTTGATCATGCACAGCGTTATGGTTTAGAGATAAAGTGGTCAAAATGTCAATTTCTCAAGGAAAAGATTGACTTTCTCGGACACACTGTAGTGAATGGCTCAGTTCGGCCAGGCGAAGCCAAAATTAAAGCCGTAAAAAACTTCCCAGTTCCAAAATGTGTCAGAAGTGTGCAGGCATTCCTAGGTCGTACAGGCTATTTCCGAAAATTTGTTAAGCAGTACGCCACTATCGCAAGACCACTAACCAATTTACTTAAAAAAGATGTAAAATTCCATATAGGTGAAGCAGAAATGCGGGCCATTACAGAGTTGAAAGCAGTTTTGATGCAGGAGCCTGTGCTCAAAATTTTTAAACAAAATGCCTCGAAGCACGGTTTTGGTGGAACGTTAATGCAGAGGCACGGAGGTACTTGGCACCCAGTACTGTACTGGAGCAAAAAAACATCTGCGAGCGAAGAAAAAGTGAATAGCTACATGCTAGAGGTAAAAGCGGCATATATGGCCTCAAAAAAATTTCGCCAGTATTTACTTGGAAATACCTTCGAGTTAATAACAGACTGCGTGGCATTTAACCAAACCACTACAAAGAGGGATATGCCAAGAGAAGTAACGCAGTGGATTATGTATCTACAAGACTTTCCATTCACCGTTGAGCACAGAGCAGGAAGCCGGATGAAACATGTAGACACCCTAAGTCGTTATCCCGTACTGATTGTTCAATCCGAGCTCCGAGCACGATTACAAAAGCACAACAAAGCGATGAGCACCTCAAAGCTATAAGAGAAATTTTAAAGCAACCTCAGTATGAAAATTTTAAGATTGTGGGCGATTTGCTCTATAAGCATACG
>NW_016157630.1:142964-145542 GCF_001687245.7 Rhagoletis zephyria | reverse complement strand
ATATATAAAGGAGTTTAAAAAAGGGGGCGTGGCCAATCCCATAGGCGTGGAATATTTTATCAGCTATAACTTCGGAACTGTTATGTAACTGGTTGTTGGGGTAAAGCGAGGTGGTGGGAAGGCATGGTGGCGAGCCCAGGCTAAGCTCGTCGGAAGAGTGGGTCGTTTCCACCATCAGCTAAAAATATAGGTCATGATTAGGTGGAGGTAAATATAAGAAAGATAAGATAGATGTTAGGGTATGATGGAAGAAAAGGCCAGTCCTGTCAGGTGGAGTCATCCCTCCCCATCTACACGTCGTAGCCTTGGACTCTGCCATGACTCCTTCAAATCGCAGAGTCCCCTAATCCTGACTAGTGTCCGTATGTCATTTTATCTGTCATGTCCCTGTCCACAGTCTGAAGTCAGCAACACCCATGTCCCCTCTATTGCACTAGTGCAACACCCACACCAAACCAATTATCTTAGCAACTCATTCTTATATCTTTTGAACTTCTCTACATTAGAATCTTTTATTCATTACAAAAATAACAATACTAACTGCAATAATTTGACCTATTACTATATACTAAAAGCTACAGCTTGACGATTCATTAAATTCAAATTCCTTGTTCTTAGACCTCAACTGAAAACTAATTCAAACTAGATGGTAAGTTTAACAATTTTTGATTCATATAATTCTTGCTTGTGAACTTAATATTTGTATTTCAACTTTGTAATTAGATCTATACTTATCTACCTAAGCCTTCATTCGAAAGGAACCTGGCCCAATAATCATGTACGCTGCTGTAGATATCTCAAAGCTACTACCTCTATGTACAAATTTCACAAGAAACCAAGAATATAGGTCAATGCATATAATTATATATGCACGTACGTTAGTACATGTATACGCTTAAATTCTAGCACTCACCGGTCTCTTCAACGATGAAGGCGCCTGCATGCGGGAGACAGGTTGCTGAAAACAAAAAAATATGTACGTACGTATGTACAAGCTTTCCAGCGAGTACGGGAGAGTATATGTTTATCATAGATGGAGCATATTTGGGTCTACAATGACAATTGTCGAAGTGTCAAACTCATTGGGACCTCGCGCTTTGATACGACACCTTTTGGAGGACAAATTCTTTAGATCTAAATTTAAATGGATTCTCGATTAAAATAAAAAAACTACAATTCAATTCAACGGAATAGCTTCGCGGATACGCATCTTTACCAATAATAATCGAAAACTCAACAATATATTGGGGTAAGAAAAAAAATCGTAATAACTGGTACTAAACTCACCAAAAAAAAGTGTATGGAGAAAAATGAAAACTTAGATATAGGAATTCATGCAAAGAAAGAAATACATATTTATAACTAAACATCTGCGGCAAATTAAAAAAAAAGCATTAACTAATTGAAGAAAAGTTCTCGCAATAAATTTAACATGAACGGATCATGTGCGAAGAAACAAACGGTGATAATTATAAAAAAGAGCAAAAAAAATAAACTAATTGAAGAATGACAAGAGAAGGTGTAATTTAAAATAGCAGGTAAAAAAAGATAGTGTAATGGGTGTAAGCTTGGAAGCTCTCGCTGCGCTTCCCGCGTTGATTCCTGTAATTGGAAGGTTTATTAATTATGTATGTATGTATGATCTCCCTTCTCAAGTGTACTCTTCCTCTCTGGATTCTGTTTGCTACGCTCCCTCAAAATCGGTTGTATTCCGCTCATGTGCATGCGGTCGTTGACGTTAGTTCTTATGTGCTTCCAGATCAGCTGGTCTTTTTGCACATATGTATGCCCAACAGTTGCTGGCGTAAATAGCCCAACTCGAAAACTTCGGGTTTGCCGCCCTGGCGATATGCCTGTGTGAACCTACGGAGTACATACCCTGTTAGACTTCGTGGAGTTTCATTAAACTTAAAGTCAATATACAAATGCTGGAAAGGTCGCTCGGTTATATGTTGCTTTCCCATGTTCGGTTTATGAAAGAAATTCAGCGTCTTGTTTGCTTTGCATACCTCGCAGCTTTTCACATGAGACTGTACCTCGGCTGCCATACCAGGCCAGTAATACTTTTCGCGTATACGTGATAACGTCTTTTGGATGCCACCATGACCAGTGGAGGGGAGCCGTGAGAGAATTCTACCAACCCTTTACGCAGCTCCGACGGAACCCAAAGTTTCCAGGCTTGGTCCGCTTGAAGGCCCCCTGTTCGGTCAAACAGTGTCCGTTTATATATGTAGCCGTCAGATACTCGTAAGTCAGGTAATTTGTCCTCGTTCTCCGTCACGGTCCTGATTAACTCTTTGTACTCTTCCGATTTAAAATAGGGCGACTCCAAGCATATATAAAGTAGTCTTTCATTGAGTCCGATTTCTTCCATATTCATGCGTGACAGCGTATCTGGAACGACGTTCTGTGCACCTTTGCGATGTTCAATTTCGAAGTTGTATCCCTGTAACTTAAGGCTCCATCTAGCAAGCCTACCAGATAAGTCTTTCTGATTCATGAGCCACTTGAGACTCGCGTGGTCTGTGATAATAGTAAATGGTAGCCCTTCCACGTATGGTCGAAATCTTTTGACACT
>NW_016157630.1:91616-136427 GCF_001687245.7 Rhagoletis zephyria | reverse complement strand
TTAGACCTCAACTGAAAACTAATTCAAACTAGATGGTAAGTTTAACAATTTTTGATTCATATAATTCTTGCTTGTGAACTTAATATTTGTATTTCAACTTTGTAATTAGATCTATACTTATCTACCTAAGCCTTCATTCGAAAGGAACCTGGCCCAATAATCAAGTACGCTGCTGTAGATATCTCAAAGCTACTACCTCTATGTACAAATTTCACAAGAAACCAAGAATATAGGTCAATGCATATAATTATATATGCACGTACGTTAGTACATGTATACGCTTAAATTCTAGCACTCACCGGTCTCTTCAACGATGAAGGCGCCTGCATGCGGGAGACAGGTTGCTGAAAACAAAAAAATATGTACGTACGTATGTACAAGCTTTCCAGCGAGTACGGGAGAGTATATGTTTATCATAGATGGAGCATATTTGGGTCTACAATGACAATTGTCGAAGTGTCAAACTCATTGGGACCTCGCGCTTTGATACGACACCTTTTGGAGGACAAATTCTTTAGATCTAAATTTAAATGGATTCTCGATTAAAATAAAAAAACTACAATTCAATTCAACGGAATAGCTTCGCGGATACGCATCTTTACCAATAATAATCGAAAACTCAACAATATATTGGGGTAAGAAAAAAAATCGTAATAACTGGTACTAAACTCACCAAAAAAAAGTGTATGGAGAAAAATGAAAACTTAGATATAGGAATTCATGCAAAGAAAGAAATACATATTTATAACTAAACATCTGCGGCAAATTAAAAAAAAAGCATTAACTAATTGAAGAAAAGTTCTCGCAATAAATTTAACATGAACGGATCATGTGCGAAGAAACAAACGGTGATAATTATAAAAAAGAGCAAAAAAAATAAACTAATTGAAGAATGACAAGAGAAGGTGTAATTTAAAATAGCAGGTAAAAAAAGATAGTGTAATGGGTGTAAGCTTGGAAGCTCTCGCTGCGCTTCCCGCGTTGATTCCTGTAATTGGAAGGTTTATTAATTATGTATGTATGTATGATCTCCCTTCTCAAGTGTACTCTTCCTCTCTGGATTCTGTTTGCTACGCTCCCTCAAAATCGGTTGTATTCCGCTCATGTGCATGCGGTCGTTGACGTTAGTTCTTATGTGCTTCCAGATCAGCTGGTCTTTTTGCACATATGTATGCCCAACAGTTGCTGGCGTAAATAGCCCAACTCGAAAACTTCGGGTTTGCCGCCCTGGCGATATGCCTGTGTGAACCTACGGAGTACATACCCTGTTAGACTTCGTGGAGTTTCATTAAACTTAAAGTCAATATACAAATGCTGGAAAGGTCGCTCGGTTATATGTTGCTTTCCCATGTTCGGTTTATGAAAGAAATTCAGCGTCTTGTTTGCTTTGCATACCTCGCAGCTTTTCACATGAGACTGTACCTCGGCTGCCATACCAGGCCAGTAATACTTTTCGCGTATACGTGATAACGTCTTTTGGATGCCACCATGACCAGTGGGGGCGAGCCGTGAGAGAATTCTACCAACCCTTTACGCAGCTCCGACGGAACCCAAAGTTTCCAGGCTTGGTCCGCTTGAAGGCCCCCTGTTCGGTCAAACAGTGTCCGTTTATATATGTAGCCGTCAGATACTCGTAAGTCAGGTAATTTGTCCTCGTTCTCCGTCACGGTCCTGATTAACTCTTTGTACTCTTCCGATTTAAAATAGGGCGACTCCAAGCATATATAAAGTAGTCTTTCATTGAGTCCGATTTCTTCCATATTCATGCGTGACAGCGTATCTGGAACGACGTTCTGTGCACCTTTGCGATGTTCAATTTCGAAGTTGTATCCCTGTAACTTAAGGCTCCATCTAGCAAGCCTACCAGATAAGTCTTTCTGATTCATGAGCCACTTGAGACTCGCGTGGTCTGTGATAATAGTAAATGGTAGCCCTTCCACGTATGGTCGAAATCTTTTGACACTTAAAACAGCTACGTTGCACTCAAGCTCAGTAATGCTATAATTTCGTTGAGCTTTGTTCAACTTAGCGGACATATATGCTATGGGTCGTGAGGTAGTCGTGTAGTGGTGCTGCAATGGTCCCGTAATCTTGGATAAAACGACGGCACCAGCCTGACATACCTAGGAACCGTCGTAGCTGCTTTGGGGATTTGGGTTCGGGGAAATCCTTCACGGCAGCGACCTTATTGGCATCGGTTCGGATACATCCATCGCCTACCACGTAGCCAAGATACCTAACCTCTTTATAACAAAATTTACTTTTTTCTACGTTAATAGTTAGTTTTGCTTCACGTAAGCAACGAGCGACCTTCTCCAGCAAACATAAATGGGACGAAAAATCTTCTGAACACACCAACAAATCATCTAAATACACATACACGCATTCACGTAACACAACGGGTATAACCTTGTCCATTAGTCGGCACATTCTCTGCGCGGCATTACAAAGTCCGAAAGGCATTACCGTAAATTGGTATAGGGGCCTGCCTGGAAAAGTGAAGGCTGTCTTTTCTCTTGATTTTTTTTCTAATGGAATTTGCCAGAAGGCGTCTTTCAAGTCTATTGCAGATATATATCGTGTATTTTGGAGCCGGCTAAGGATTCCATCCACATGCGGTAATGGATACGCGTCTTTTATGGTACGTTCGTTTACTTCTCTGGCATCTAAACAAAGGCGGTTCTTTGTACCTTTTACTACGAGGGAAACTGGTGAGTTCCAGCTACTATTACTTTCTTCTATTACCCCCGACACAACATTTTGTCTAGCTCTTCATAAATTAATTTCTGTATTGCAGGTGAAATGGGGTAATGGCGCTGTTTCACTGGAAGATTCTCATCAACGACTTCGATCGCATGCTCTTCCATGTCCGTCCTACCTAAACCAAGAACGGCGAAAGAGGGAAACTGCACTTTCACCCTATCTAATGCCGCAGTCTGCTCTGGTGTTAGTGAATGTTGCACGGCGTCAAATGACTAATCCCCCTCGGCGGGTACGAGCTCTGAAACTGTGGCATGCGCTGGACGTGTGACTCCCCGCCTGCTGACCACCTCGAGACCGAAAACCTTCCAAAAGTCTATGCCTAGGTAAACCTCCTGTTGGAGTCCAGGAACTATTAGAAATTCATATCCCTAGCCATTTCATCCCATACAGCTGGGAGAGTTATAACCGCTGTCACTGGTGTTTCACCACCATTTGCTGTCCTGATATTCTGACCCGTAATTGGAATAATGTTATTTTCCTTCCCTTCTAGAAACTTTTGAGCATTTTTACCTAAGCAACTAGCTCCAGCGCCGAAATCTAACAAAGCTAGGGTCTCTATGTCCCCTATCTTCGTTTGAGCAAAGAACCTATTGTCTCCCTTAAGTGTAACAATCGTTGAGACGATTTTACTGTTGATTCGCTTATATAACTTTCTTTTCTCCCTCATCTTCTTTATTTTCTTAAAATTCCTATTATTTCTCTTTTCTTCTAATGATTCGCAAAATATTCTCTTCCTAGCAGCTTCATACTCCAACTTTCTTTGATGTAAACTTTTAGCTACTTGTTTGATACCTAAATCTAGTTTGTTATGCTCAACTTCATTGTTTCTCTTTAATAATTTGTATTCTGGTTGGTTTCCGGGAGCTCGTTCCCCTGGCAGGAGTCCCCGGCTATCTCCGCCAGTGTAAAGTTTCCCTTCTCAGCCTTAGAAACGCAAAAGGACATGTCCCCCCCGCATGCAAAGCAAACCATGTCGTGAAAGGACGATTTACAACGAGACTTTTTTCGCTTCATTCGGGTTTTTAACATAAAAATCTACAGGCATTCCACATGAAAAACATAACATTAAATGAAACGGGGACGGACAGAACGCGTTAATGGTGGACTTGTTGCTATTTGCGGTCGAACGGATCAGCGTATTTGGCTGTGGCATATTTGGCCTCACCCTGGTATTGGATTGTTGGCTGAAAGGCTCCTTGCCTTTTATCATGATGGCTTCGACAGCACTCATGCTGCTTGTTTCCTCCGGTAGCTGTTTATCTGGGAAAGTTAGCTCGTTGACTGCTTTCGATCTATTTCTATTCTCCATTATCACCCTCTCGGCGCGCCTACATTCTGTTTTTAAATCGGCCAGGGTATCCATCCTATAAGCAAATGTCAAATTTGCAAGGTATGGTTTCAAATTCTCTCTTAAAATGCCTACTAATTCCTTTTCAGGAATTTTCTTCCTCAGACGGAACGTCAAGTTATGGACCTCCCCGTAAAATTCATCGAAGCTTTCTTGTGGGAGCTGTTTGCGTTCCATTATCTCGCGGATTATCTCGTAGTCGGACTCCGCTGTCTTGAAGTGGGCCAGCAACTCGGATTTCAGCTCGGTATATCCGAAGTTCAGATCATCGGCATGATCTTCGAGTACTTGCCAGTACCACTTCAAGGCGGAGCCCGATACGAGACAATGAAAGTCAGTGAAGAGTTGGTTGTGTGAAATCTCATGTTGTGGGCGCACTTTTTCTATACGAAATAGGAAGCTTTCAACTCATGATCCAACGACTACAGATCACGTAATCCGCCATCGTTGTATTTGTAATCGATTTTCAGAAAAAAGTTTTCGTAGTGTTTTTGATGTTTTTTGGTTCTGTTTACATCGTCTTCTACCTCTTCGTAGTGATATTTTAGCGATTTTATGTGTTTTCTGCAGCGATTTTAATTAGAAATTTTGATTTATTACAAATTTATGATATAATATGTAGTGCTTTTTGATTGGAACAAGTTTGTGCGTCTGTTTGATTTGCCAAGAGGAGTAAAATTGCGTGAAAAGTGGGTGCACATTTGTGGTCAGAACGTGGCATTGAAAAATCGACCGGCGCCGATAATATGCGATTGTAAAACACTCTCAATCATTAAAACCATATTTTATGAACTTTTTTTGCTAATTGTCATCAAGTTTCACTTTTTATAGTTTATAATAAATACCAATCTAATCGCACTCAATCACCGCGCCTTTTTCGTTTTCTTTGTTTGCTTTCATTTTTAGGCAGATGTCAAAAACGCTCAGAAATTTACTTTTTTCATTCTTTTCCGATTGCGTGATCTTGTTAGTAGGTTCATGCTTTCAACTGTCATACCCTTACTATTGCCATCGAACTTTATGTGCCATTTTTCCAAATCAACTTTCTTTCTGTTCATCGAAGCCTTCGTTATTACGAGTTGTGTGGTCGTTATCGTGTTGGCCGAAAGCTTCGTTTCCGTGACCCCTATTTTCTGGTGTCGATGCGAGAGCAGAACGATGGCCCAAGGCTTGAGCAGACGTTTCCATGTCGGCCACAGTGATCGGACTTACAAATAAATTTGTGTGGTAGAATTTGTAAAAAAAATGTGGTAGATTTCAAAAAAATGTGGTAGATCTCAGGTTTTGGACCAAATTTTGTACAAAAATTAAAAATATTCTGCAAGGTTTCACCTAAATTGCAAACATTTTAATTAGCATCTAAAAAAAAAGAATTATAGTATAACAAATTGTAAGATTGAAGTAGCTAAAAATTTCTTGAGTTTTGGCAATTTTTTTCCTTGACAGTGTAAAGCAGTTCCTTCCATATCAAGATATTTTTCGAACATATCTCAAAAGATTTCTGCACCCTTGCGGAGTGCTGCCAGCTTTCCTTTTTATCACATCACGATGTAGCGAACAAATGTGGCACGTTCCAGAAACCGTTATTGGGATTTGCCAATTTCGAAAATTCTCAAGTAAAAGTAAAGAACGCTTTAGAAACTTTAGATGCACAGAAATTTGCTAATAGTTTCACAAAAATCGCCATTTTTTACCATTTTCGCTTTAAATCTTTTTATAAATCACATATTTTGCAATTTAACACAATAAAACCACGTCTCCTGTCGAAAAATTGAATATTGAGAAAATTTACTATTTTACACTTTATTTTATCCTCACAATTTTCCTGTTGTTAGTGTTTAGTGTTGGAAAATTTTTGCTCTTAAAATTAACTAAAACTACTCAAAAACGCGAATATGTGGTAGATTTCAGACCTTGTGTGGTAGATGTGGTAGATGCTCAAAAAAGTGGCAGATCTACCACAATGTGGTACAAGTCCGATCACTGGTCGGCCAGTCGGTTGCTGAGACTCGAGACATTTGCTCTCATATTACGGACCTCATTCATGCACTGGGCCATCATATCGTTCTGTTGCGCCATCATCCCCATCATGCGGCTCAGTTGCTCGATATTGGCCATAGTGCAGGTCGCGCTATCTCCTTGAGCTTTTGGAGCTCCAGCACCCGAGCCTCCTGTACGTTCGCTCAGCCCCGGATCGTCGCCGTTTCCAGCACCTTGTTGCTCAAGCTCCGACATTTCAAAAAGTTGTTCGATTTTCCTTGAAAAACTAAGCCTGTTATTCGAATCGCAGATCGATAGCTGACTTGTTATAGCTACGCTGGGTTGACGTGCTGCTTCTTCTCCTAACGTTCTAAAAATTCGAGCGGTGCACCTATTAAAAAATCCGTTGGCACAAAATCAACTGGACGCGGAATCCCTGTGTCGATTTGATTGAATAGGGACCCGACGACCTGGTTCTCTAGCGCGCGTGTGACACTTCTAGTCACCGGCCTATCGGTGCTAAATAGCCCTAATCCACCAGCAACTCTCTTCTAGGGATTTCGCTCTTCCATTCACCCTCACCTTCACACCAAAAGGAAAATTTTCGTAAGCAAAATCAATATTTATCACCATAAAGAACAAGTACGTGCTGTATGCCTAATGTGACCAACCGTACTTCTTTCGGAAGTACAGTACTTCTTTTTTCGCTCTTGTACTTCGTACTTCGAAGTACAGTCCAATGTACTTCTTTGCAATATTTTGTACTTCAGGAGGGAGATTTTGTAACCAGTAAGCGAAAATTCTCGAATCGCTATCGCACTTTTTGACGCATGATATAAATGTTTTTGCGTCAAAAAGTGCGATAGCGATTCGAAAATTGTCGCTAAATGGTTTCAGAATCTCCCCCCCAGGTCCTGCGCTTCTCCGATCTTTTGGACGATCGTCACGTGGCTTGGACGATAATGGTTCGAACCATTAAAGTCGCTGGGGACCGATGGCATCATACCTGCGCAGCTGCAAAGGCCTCTGAAGGTGTCGTGCAATTGGTTGGATCCTATTTATGAGAACTGTGTGGGGACCGGGTACATCCTCAAGTCATGGAGGGTAGTCAGTATTACGTCCATCCCGAAGGCCGGAAAAGGCGCACGTGTTTCCCCTAGGTATTTTAGGCCAATCAGTCTCTCTTCGGTTTTGCTAAAAACAGCGATCAACGGCGGCTGTCTTGGAAGCCTAACATTGAGGAAAGGGTAAGAAAGGTTTCGGTTGCCTTGTACTGCTGTATCGGCTATCGGTAAAAGATGAAGTCTCTCGCCCAAATTAATTCATTAGCTCTAGGAAACCAGATTTAAGCCACTATTTCTTCATGGAGCCCTTATCTGGTGAAGTCAATCGAGAAGGCTGTACTTGTAAAATAGGAATTAGCGGAGCATTAGGAACAACACCTACACTGGCGCTTAACATACATATGTTGAACACGGCGCCTCCGGATATTGCAGGCGGAATTTTCGCAGTACGAACTGCTATTGGGCTAAAGGAAACCGGGTCATTTTGTGACATAAAAAACGAAAAGAAGACGTTTCTTTGCGGCAGAAAATATTTTTATAGGGCACTTTAAAACACATGACCTCTCAAGGGCTAGTGATAGGAGTTCTGACAGGCCATTGTGCGATTGGTATTCATACGGTGAGACTATTAATTTCAACTGATCCTTTTTTATCAGCTGTCACGAGGAAGATGAGGTGGAATCATCTCCACACTTTCTTTTAGACTCTCCAACCTTCGCGAGGCTAAGATGGAAGCATTTTGGCTCGCACTTCTGAACAAACACTGAGATTTCAGGACTCGAAATTAGCTGCACTCAAAATTTTGTAATCAACCTAACCTGTCCTTCTTTGAGCTATGAAATAGTTGGTCACATTATGTATGCCTTAACGGAAGTTCTTCTCAACCTTCGAGTTAAAACCGTAGATTTATAACCAACATATAAAAACAAAACCCTACTTCGGCGTCGCGAGAAATGTAATTAAAAAAAAAAATTCAGTTTATTCGACTACAGATGGTATAAAACGTGATTGATTCCCAAAAAAAAATTCAAAAAAAAGCAAAACTAGTTATACGGATAGTTCTGTGCTTCAATATACTAAAAAAAAAAAGATAATGTTCTCAATGTAAACACATGGAAAAATTGTATGTGTATCTAGATATGACATTATTATTAATTCGATCAATTACGGAAATTCCTTTTCCAAGATTTGGCAGAAGAAGTTAAAAGATAGTTTATAAATGTATATGTTCGATAAACAGTTTATGATTTTGATTGGCGTGTTTTCGGTGCTGCACCTAGGCGAGGTCATAGTGGGTGTGCTCTAGTCAGTCTGCGGTCAAAAGTCGCGGTCAACTATTTTGGAACAGCATCATCCAAAGCACTAGCTTTAAATATGGTTCCCAAACTTTTCCTTAACCCCAGCTTATCCCTATACGCTNCTACCTCTATGTACAAATTTCACAAGAAACCAAGAATATAGGTCAATGCATATAATTATATATGCACGTACGTTAGTACATGTATACGCTTAAATTCTAGCACTCACCGGTCTCTCCAACGATGAAGGCGCCTGCATGCGGGAGACAGGTTGCTGAAAACAAAAAAATATGTACATACGTATGTACAAGCTTTCCAGCGAGTACGGGAAAATATGTGTTTATCATAGATGGAGCATANACTCTGCCATGACTCCTTCAAATCGCAGAGTCCCCTAATCCTGACTAGTGTCCGTATGTCATTTTATCTGTCATGTCCCTGTCCACAGTCTGAAGTCAGCAACACCCATGTCCCCTCTATTGCACTAGTGCAACACCCACACCAAACCAATTATCTTAGCAACTCATTCTTATATCTTTTCAACTTCTCTACATTGGAATCTTTTATTAATTTCAAAAATAACAATACTAACTGCAATAATTTGACCTATTACTATATGTATATACTAAAAGCTACAGCTTGACGATTCATTAAATTCAAATTCCTTGTTCTTAGACCTCAACTGAAAACTAATTCAAACTAGATGGTAAGTTTAACAATTTTTGATTCATATAATTCTTGCTTGTGAACTTAATATTTGTATTTCAACTTTGTAATTAGATCTACACTTATCTAACTAAGCCTTCATTCGAAAGGAACCTGGCCCAATAATCATGTACGCTGCTGTAGATATCTCAAAGCTACTACCTCTATGTACAAATTTCACAAGAAACCAAGAATATAGGTCAATGCATATAATTATATATGCACGTACGTTAGTACATGTATACGCTTAAATTCTAGCACTCACCGGTCTCTCCAACGATGAAGGCGCCTGCATGCGGGAGACAGGTTGCTGAAAACAAAAAAATATGTACATACGTATGTACAAGCTTTCCAGCGAGTACGGGAAAATATGTGTTTATCATAGATGGAGCATATTTGGGTCTACAATGACAAATGTCGAAGTGTCAAACTCATTGGGACCACGCGCTTTGATACGACACCTTTTGGAGGACAAATTCTTTAGATCTAAATTAAAATGGATTCTCGATTAAAATAAAAAAACTACAATTCAATTCAACGGAACAGCTTCGCGGAAAACTCAACAATATATGGGGGTAAGAAAAAAAATAGTAATAACTGCTACTAAACTAACCAAAAAACGGTATGGAGAAAAATTAAAACTTAGATATAGGAATTCATGCAAAGAACGAAATACATGTTTATAACTAAACATCTGCGGCAAATTCAAAAAAGGATTAACTAATTGAAGAAAAGTTCTCGCAATAAATTTAACATAAACGGATCATGTGCGAAGAAACAAGCGGTGATAACTATAAAAAAGAGAAAAAAAAATAAACTAATTGAAGAATGACAGGAGAAAGTGTAATTTAAAATAGCAGGCAAAAAAAATATAGTGTAATGGGAGTAAGAAAAATGACACAATCCACTTTCAGAGCGCCTGGATCGGAGCGCTTGGAAGCTCTCGCTTCGCATCCCGCGTTGATTCCTGTGCTTGGAAGGTTTATTAATTATGTATGTATGTATGATCTCCCTTCTCCAGTGTCTTCTTCCTCCCTGGATTTTTTTTGCTACGCTCCCTCAAAATCGGTTGTATTCCGCTTATGTGCATGCGGTCGTTGACGTTAGTTCTTATGTGCTTCCAGATCAGCTGGTCTTTTTGCACATATGTATGCCCAACAGTTGCTGGCGTAAAGAGCCCAACTCGAAAACTTCGGTTTTGCCGCCCTGGCGATATGCCTGTGTGAACCTACGGAGTACATACCCAGTTAGACTTCGTGGAGTTTCATTAAACTGAATTTTTATTTGAAATGACTCAATTTATTATTTTTCAAGCACTTTTTCTTGTTGGTCATCATACTGTAGTATGTCTGTATTGGTGCATGCATGTATATCTTACATGTATTACCTGATGTTATATGGCTCTGTGTGTTTAGATATTNTTCTTGCTTGTGAACTTAATATTTGTATTTCAACTTTGTAATTAGATCTACACTTATCTAACTAAGCCTTCATTCGAAAGGAACCTGGCCCAATAATCATGTACGCTGCTGTAGATATCTCAAAGCTACTACCTCTATGTACAAATTTCACAAGAAACCAAGAATATAGGTCAATGCATATAATTATATATGCACGTACGTTAGTACATGTATACGCTTAAATTCTAGCACTCACCGGTCTCTCCAACGATGAAGGCGCCTGCATGCGGGAGACAGGTTGCTGAAAACAAAAAAATATGTACATACGTATGTACAAGCTTTCCAGCGAGTACGGGAAAATATGTGTTTATCATAGATGGAGCATATTTGGGTCTACAATGACAAATGTCGAAGTGTCAAACTCATTGGGACCACGCGCTTTGATACGACACCTTTTGGAGGACAAATTCTTTAGATCTAAATTAAAATGGATTCTCGATTAAAATAAAAAAACTACAATTCAATTCAACGGAACAGCTTCGCGGAAAACTCAACAATATATGGGGGTAAGAAAAAAAATAGTAATAACTGCTACTAAACTAACCAAAAAACGGTATGGAGAAAAATTAAAACTTAGATATAGGAATTCATGCAAAGAACGAAATACATGTTTATAACTAAACATCTGCGGCAAATTCAAAAAAGGATTAACTAATTGAAGAAAAGTTCTCGCAATAAATTTAACATAAACGGATCATGTGCGAAGAAACAAGCGGTGATAACTATAAAAAAGAGAAAAAAAAATAAACTAATTGAAGAATGACAGGAGAAAGTGTAATTTAAAATAGCAGGCAAAAAAAATATAGTGTAATGGGAGTAAGAAAAATGACACAATCCACTTTCAGAGCGCCTGGATCGGAGCGCTTGGAAGCTCTCGCTTCGCATCCCGCGTTGATTCCTGTGCTTGGAAGGTTTATTAATTATGTATGTATGTATGATCTCCCTTCTCCAGTGTCTTCTTCCTCCCTGGATTTTTTTTGCTACGCTCCCTCAAAATCGGTTGTATTCCGCTCATTTGCATGCGGTCGTTGACGTTAGTTCTTATGTGCTTCCAGATTAGCTGGTCTTTTGCACATATGTATGACCAACAGTTGCTGGCGTAAAGAGCCCAACTCGAAAACTTCGGTTTTGCCGCCCTGGCGATATGCCTGTGTGAACCTACGGAGTACATTCCCAGTTAGACTTCGTGGAGTTTCATTAAACTGAATTTTTATTTGAAATGACTCAATTTATTATTTTTCAAGCACTTTTTCTTGTTGGTCATCATACTGTAGTATGTCTGTATTGGTGCATGCATGTATATCTTACATGTATTACCTGATGTTATATGGCTCTGTGTGTTTAGATATTTAGGTTCTTTTGACTTTTCACTTAGAATAGTTCAAGTTAAATTTTTCTTTACTTAATTAGAATAAAACTTATTTTTCTTTTATTTATTATGATTTTAATCCGTAATACATGCTCATATTTTATTAGGTTTTTAATTTGATTTATTTAATTTAAATTTATTTTCTTCTACTTCAATTGAACGTTATTTTAATTTAGTTCCATTTTAATTTAGGTTTTATTTTCACTTGATACTTCACCATTAAACGGACTTTTCACGATTTTTTTTTTTCAAGTCATTTCAGCACAATTAACCAATTAACTGTCTTACCTTCTTAACAGAACTCCTTACGGCTTAGACAGCTAATAAACGGTCCTCCACTACTTTTTTTTGCCTACTTTTGGCGAGATTTTATATAGCGACTAGCACGCACTTCTTTTCCCTTCAGGAGCAAACCAACATTTGATTTTAGAGGTAGGTTGGCTGGCGATCGTGCCCCCGACCATTGGCTTGACAAAATTCTCCTTTACTTTCACTCAACTATAACTTTCATACTCGTACTCTCACAGGTATACATTTTACATTACCAATACACGTATAACTTTCACATTACACACACATGTATAACTTTTACCTTACACACACACGTGCACTCACGTCACAATCACAAAACTCATACGTCCTTTCACCCATGTTGCGCAGCATGTTGAGATACATGTTCGGGTTATGACTGGGATCCATGCATGTTTAGATGAGACTGGTAATTATTTGGGGAAATTTTTCCAAGTAAAAGCTGCGTCACAGAACCATAAGTCACACGAACTCGAAATTTGGTATGCAGATGTTTCAATGGTAGGTGCTTTTAGGAGGGTATGTATAAACGAGTTTGTAAAAGGGGGCGTCGCACATCCCATAGGCGTGGAATTTTTAGCTATACCTTCGGAACCTCGGAACCCACGAACTTGAAATTTGGTATGCTTATAGAAGGGTACGTATGAACGTGTTTGGAAAAGGGGGCGTTGCACATCCCATAGGAGCGGAATTTTTTATCAGCTATAACTCCGGAGCCAAAAGTCCCACGAACTTGAAATTTGGTATGCAGCAATACCAGTGGTAGGTGCTTATAGAAGGATACGTAAAAACGAGTTTGTAAAAGTGGGCGTGGCCCATCCCATTGACGTGGAATTTTTTATCAGCCATAACTTCGGAACCATAAGTCCCACGAACTTGAAATTTGGTATGCAGATATATCAATGGTAGGTGCTTATACGAGGGTATATATAAACGAGTTTGTAAAAAGGGGCGTGGCACATCCCATAGGCGTGGAATTTTTTATCAGCCATAACTTCGGAACCTAAGTCCCATGAACTTGAAATTTGGTATGAAGGCATATAAATAAATGGTATAAATAAAGGGTATAAATAAATTAGTTTGTAAAAGGGGGAATGGCACGTCCTATAGACGTGGAATCCTTTATCAGCTATAACTTCGGAACCATAAGTCACATGAACTTTAAATTTGGTATTCAGACATACATAGGTATCCATGGGAGGTGTTCAGAGTAAAGTATATGTAATAATGTTTATTGTTGGTTCAAATTATTGATGTTTAGTTAAATACAATGAATGATTGAATTCGATATATAAAAGTGTTAGATGAATGTTTGAACAATTTAATATTTCAAGATATTAGGTGTATTCAAAATAAGATTACTCGGCTTGAACGACTTCTTAGCGGCTTGACAACTGATAGCAGAAAAAAACACTGCTTCGACCTCTTACTTCGACGGCTACTTTTTACAACTTGACTCTTTTGACCCTCGACAACTTCGGCGACTTGACGACTTGACCTTCTTTTGACTTTCGGCAACTTCGATGACTTGATTGAGATGATTGAACGACTGCTGACTATTTAACGACCGATAGTGTTGCCTTTTTACACCCGGCCATCCTGATCATCATCTGACCCAGATGATAAAATATGCGCGTCTTGTAAGTATTTCCACGGCTTTATGTGGTCTGCACTTGTAGATGTTTGACGCGGCCCCTCAAAATCTGCTGCCTTTTCAACCTCGTATCTGCCATTCTGTTTTACTGCTACAATTTTATATGGTCCTATAAATTTTCTGCTTAACTTCTTGCCAGCCACGAATTGCGTCTGTTTAATTGCTACCAAATCAAACTTTTGGTACCCAGTATGCGGTTTGCGCTTTTTGTCAAAGTTCTTCTTATACTCTGCTTGTGCCTTCTGAATGGCTTCTTTCGCTTCCATCCTAACCTTTTTCCGCTCATCTGTAAATGTAGTTAAAATTTCTTCTTCAATCGCTCTTACCACGTCCGGCTGTGTCTCGCTTCGCATTTTTACTCCAAAGAGTACTTCGAACGGTGTGTACTTAAATAGTTGACGAATGGACGTGTGCGTTAATTGCTTTCTGCACCTGTCCGATGTACTTGTACCACTTGCTTGGTTCCGTTGCTGACAGCTTTGACAAGACTGAGAGGATAACTCGATTCACTCTCTCGATTTGTCCATTTCCTCTTGGAACGCCAGTGGTTGTTTCGACGTGTTCAACATTATGTGCACCGCAAAACTCTTTAAAACATTTTGAAGTGAATGCTGGACCCTTATCGCTTATAATCCTTTGCGGGCTGCCAAAAATATCCATCCATGTTGTCAAGTGCTTCACTACATGTGCTGCGTCTGTCGACTTTGTTGCAAACAACCAAGTGAACTTGGTAAAACCATCGACTATGGCGAAAACGTATTTGTAACATTTTGCTGTTGCGTCTAGTGGGCCTAAATGGTCAATATGAATTGTGCTAAATGGTGCATCGCCTTTGTTTATGATATGCAAAAAATCGTCTTGCTTCCCCATTTTGCGATTATGCAATATACACTCGATGCAATTAGCAATATGTTGTCTGACCTTCTGTTCTAAATGCGGTATAAAGTAATCTTGCTGAATTGCGTGCATGGTTTTTTGCACACCCATATGCCCGACACTATGCGCTTTATCTATAATTTCCCTCTCCATTCTTTTTGGCACCGCCAAAACATCACACCCACTTAGTTGTTTATAAATTAAATCGTCTTTAATAACAACATTTTCATATGCTTTCTCTTTGAGGATTTCTGTTACAGCTTTTAGATGTTCATCGCTTTGTTGGGCTTTTACTAGTCTTGCTCGGATTTCAGACGTAACAACAAAAGCTGGATAGCGGCTTAGCGAGTCTACGTGTTTCATCCTGTTCCCAATTCGGTGTTCGGTTTTAAAATTGAAATCTTGTAAATACATTAACCATTGGGCAACTTCGCGTGGAACGTCTTTTTTCGTTGTCGTCTGCTTGAACGCTGAGCAATCCGTGACTAAAACGAACTCAATACCCAGCAAGTAGTGTCGCAGTCTTTTTGTTGCCAAATAAGCAGCTTTCACTTCTAAAATATAGCTATGCAACTTTTCTTCGTGTGCCGTAGTCTTTCTGCTCCAGTAATACACTGGATGCCATTTACCATCATGCAGCTGCAAGAGTACACCGCCAAAACCAGACTTAGAGGCATCAACGTGAAGCTGGGTTTTTGCCGTTTGTTTAAAAATCTTTAGGACCGGCTCGTCTACCAATGCTGCTTTCAACCTAGCTACTGCTGCCAGTTGTTCGTGTGCAATCTTGAATTCTGCATCTTTTTTAAGAAGCTGAGTCAATGGCTTCGCTATCAACGCATAATCTTGGACAAACTTCCTAAAATAACCTGTCAGACCAAGAAAAGCTTGTACACTTCTTATGTTGTTTGGTGTAGGAAAATTTTTTACTGCCTTAAATTTTTCATGGCCAGGCCAGACTTTGCCATCTTGTATGGTATGACCAAGAAAGTTTATGCAATTTTGTAAAAATTTGCACTTGGACCACTTGATTTCTAAACCGTACAATTGTGCCCGCTGTAAAACCTTTTGCACATTTGCCAGACATGCTTCTGCTGTTTGCCCAAACACAACTATATCGTCCACATACAACTCCATTATACCCTCGTTGCGAATGTTCTGAAAGATTATGTTAAGAAAGCGCACAAAAACTGCTGGCGAATTGCAAAAGCCAAAAGGTGCCTTATTAAACTCAAATACGCCCTGCTTCGTTATGAACGCAGTGTACTTTTTACTATTTTCCGTGAAGAATCTGGCACCTTGCATTTTTTCTAAAACATCTTCTAAAATGGGTACTGGAAAGCGATCTTTTAAAACGAGACAATTCAACTTTCGATAATCGATGCACATTCTGAATGTGCCATCTTTTTTTCTCGCCAATACCACTTTGCTCACAACATCGGAAGCAGACTCCTGAATAACCCCCTCTTGTAACCAATCTTCAATTTGCTGCTTCACCACCGCGTTTTCCATTGCCGACAATCGACTGGGGTTTTCTTTAAAACATATTTTTTCACTACTGGGAATAATTTTCAAATGGACGGGACATTTTTCAGTTGCATTTTTCGGCGTATAATTCATTATTATTTGGTTTACTATACTTCTGTATTTAGGTGGCACATCAATTTCGTCCACCCCCTGAACATTAAAAACTGCTGCTGTGCCGGTTTCTGCGCATTTCTCTGTAAATGTATACCCGGTCGTACTCACTGTCAAGGTGAATTTTTCAATTAGGTCGAATCCAATTAGTGCGTCGAACATTATATTATTGTCGTCAACGACTAGGATTGTGTGCTCGGTTTTCAAGCCGTCTACTTCGATAACGCTGGAAAACATGCCTCGAACCTCGGTATTTTTGTTACCTAAGCCGTATAACTTCATGCTGGTTGCTTTTAGGTGATATTTCTGAAATAATCTTTTGTAAGTGCTAAAACTCATAAGAGTAACATCTGCTCCTGTATCCACAAGACAATTCACACTGTTCCCACCTATTACCATTTGCTTTAGCCTTTTTGAAACCAGGTTGACGTTTTGTTTTGTGCAGTTTTTCGCTATGTGACCATTTCCATTACATTTGAAACATTTTGTCTCCTCTTTACATTCCGATCTTACATGTTTTGTCGATCCACAGTTGTAGCAGTGCTGCTTACGTTCACTCGTTCTATTTGTTTCACCTGCTTGCGCGTTGTGCCTGAGCGCAGTTGCTGCCGCTGCGCCGCTACCAAATTTTCTTTCGCTGCTTACGGTGTGCTCTTTGCTGCTGTTCATCGTTTCAATAATTTCGTATTGTTCCAGTAACTCTTTGTACGTTCTTGCATTTAACAGAAGAATTTTCAACTCGTTCCGCATTCTTAACCCTTCGACAATGTACCGGATGACTGACGTTTCTTCTATGCTACCCATTGCTGCTAATTTTCGCATGTTTAGAATATACTCATGCATGTTCTCCGAATCTTTCTTTCTTCTACTCCTAAGTTGTTGGTGGACTTCAGCGCTACTAAGCGTTTTGTCAAATTCGGTTATAAGCGCTTCGCGTAAAGTATTATAATTTGATACGGTAACCGTCTCTAGGAACAGTTTTGCTGTACCTTTCATTTTGTTCCTTGCGTTTACATACTTTTGTTTTTCGTTTAGCTCGTATGCTGCTGCATTGTCATTGAAATTCTTTAACCACAACTTTACAGGCATACTTATTCCATCGAAATCGGGGACAATTTTTGCAAAGCTCTCAATTGAAACTGAATTTCTTGAATCATTGCACAGCTTTTCTGTCAAGAGACGTAAAAGTTCAACATTTAAGCCTTCTTTTTCTATACCGTCTGAGGTTTGATTATTTACTGCCATTTCGATATTAAAAATTTCACTCTAATCTTCAGTTATATCTTCGCTTTCAATTTCTATTGATTCTTCTCTTTTAATTTCTACTGCATTCACTCCTTTTCCAGACCTTAGAAACATAATTCACTGTAACATATCATCTTTTTTAGAGCGTTCGGCGGTTGAGCCCCCATGTAATAATGTTTATTGTTGGTTCAAATTATTGATGTTTAGTTAAATACAATGAATGATTGAATTCGATATATAAAAGTGTTAGATGAATGTTTGAACAATTTAATATTTCAAGATATTAGGTGTATTCAAAATAAGATTACTCGGCTTAAACGACTTCTTAGCGGCTTGACAACTGATAGCAGAAAAAAACACTGCTTCGACCTCTTACTTCGACGGCTACTTTTTACAACTTGACTCTTTTGACCCTCGACAACTTCGGCGACTTGACGACTTGACCTTCTTTTGACTTTCGGCAACTTCGATGACTTGACTGAGATGATTGAACGACTGCTGACTATTTAACGACCGATAGTGTGGGTTTGTCAAAGGGGGATATACATATATGTATTCATTTATTAGATAACTCGGATATTTAAAACTGTGTTTTTTAACCTTACCGTCTTTAGATTATTTTGAAATGGAAAGTTTAAATCGTTTTTTAATACCGCGATGCTATTAAATGAAAAAGATTCATACATCTATACTNTTCACAATTTAATCCGACAGTTGGCGCTGTAGTTGAGTTATTTCTAAAAATCTTATTTATGATCAGAGNTGACTTGACTGAGATGATTGAACGACTGCTGACTATTTAACGACCGATAGTGTGGGTTTGTCAAAGGGGGATATACATATATGTATTCATTTATTAGATAACTCGGATATTTAAAACTGTGTTTTTTAACCTTACCGTCTTTAGATTATTTTGAAATGGAAAGTTTAAATCGTTTTTTAATACCGCGATGCTATTAAATGAAAAAGATTCATACANTATTTCGTCTGAAATAAGTAGATGTACATTGCATTTCAGTAGAACAATGATCCGCTCCCATTTTGAAATTGCCACCAACTATACTGTAAAGCTTCTAGGACGTTCACTATAGAACCAGGGCATTGTTGCCGCCAGGANGAACGGCTGGTCCGATTTTCATGAAATTTTGTATATAAATAGCCTTCAGTAACCACCATGTTTTAGGCTAAAAAAAATTTCCTTTTTTCTTGTAGGTGTACCAGGGACCGATCTATTCGAAAAAATCTTATTATGGTCCGATTTGCTTAAAATTTGGTAGGTAAGTAGCTTTTTAGCATATATTGGCATATATGATCCATTTTTTCCGGANTGAATTGTTGGTGAAAATGTTGGACCAAAAAGTTTTAATAAAATATATAATAATTTTGGGCGGGACGAAGTTCGCCGGGTCTGCTAGTAATGAATAAAACTCCTTCCGAATTANTAAAATTTGGTAGGTAAGTAGCTTTTTAGCATATATTGGCATATATGATCCATTTTTTCCGGAAAGTGGTCCAGGGACAGATCTATTCGAAAAAATCGTATTTACGGTCCGATTTCCGGTTCGTAGGTAGCTGTTTAGCATATATTAGCATATATGATCCACATTTTCTGATAAGTAGACCAGGGACCGATCTATTCGAGGAAATCGTATTTATTNTTAGAAATTTGATCGTTACCATAATCCACCTAATATTAATAATGGAACAAGATTTGTAGTACAAATTATTATCAATATATATTAGTTAAAGCACGATAAAGCTAAAAGTATGGGTCATAAGAATGCTTTAATCTAAACAAAGAAAATAGTTTTTGTCCTTTAAATTATGCTGGACTGAATATTTGTATTACTGTTTTATATTTTTATTTGTTTACCCCGAACGACGTCGGGTGCTCTGCTAGTGTATATATAAATGTGTTTGTAAAAGGGGGAAAATATGTATTCAGCTATTAGACCACTCGGATATTTAAAACTGTGTTTTTTTGAAACCTTACAGTCTTACGTGGAAAGATTAAATCATTTTATTGATCCCGCGTTGCTGTTAAAAGAAACATGTGCATGTATAATTAATAAAACTACTTCTGTAATAAGCATTATACCGGAAAAGTGCAGCTGTACTAAAACAGCTAAGCAACTAAGAAGATAAACCAAATGCACCATAGTATACTAATTTTAATTTAATAATTCTATCGTTACCTTAATGCACCTTATATTAATAATGGAACAAGATTTTTAGTACAGAAAGTGATGATCAATATATATTAGTTGAAGTACGATAAAGCTAAAAGTATGGCTCATAAGGGATTTAAACAATTTATTCTGGCGGACTTATATACATATAGATGTATAGCGTAGAGTATGCGTTAGACTTTAACGTATATATATTTATAGGAGCAGCGTAGCGTATGCGAAATTTCCCACGGCCCCTATTTATCGGAGATAACATTTCTGGATTTGACGAAGTTATATCCTTCAAATCGGTCTATGTTTCATTGAAAAGGGATTTAAAAACTTTATTCTGGCGGACTTATATACATATAGATGTATAGCGTAGAGTATGCGTTATAATCTAATGTATATATATTTATAGGTATAGCGAAGCGTATGCGAAATGTTACACGGTCCCTATTTATCAGAGATAACATATCTAGATTTGACGAAGTTATCCTTCAAATCGGTCTATGTTACATTGAAAAGGGATTTAAAAAATTTATTCTGGCGGACTTATATACATATATATATATATATATAGGTATAGCGTAGCGTATGCGAAATTTTCCACGGCCCCTATTTATCTCAGAAAACATTTCTGGATTTGACGAAGTTATATCCTTCAAATCGGTCTACGTTTTATTGAAAATTGATTTAAACAATTTATTCTGGCGGACTTATATACATATAGATGTATAGGTGGAGTATGCGTTAGACTCTGACGTATATATATTTATAGGCATAGCGAAGCGTATGCGAAATGTTACACGGCCCCTATTTATCAGAGATAACATATCTGGATTTGACGAAGTTATGTATATCCTTCAAATCGGTCTACGTTTTATTGAAAAGTGATTTTAACAATTTATTCTGGCGGACATATATACATATAGATGTATTGGTAGAGTATGCGTTAGACTCCAACGTATATATATTTATAGGTATAGCGTAGCGTATGCGAAATGTTCCACGGCCCCTATTTATAGGAGATAACATTTCTGGATTTGACGAAGTAATATCCTTCAAATCGGCCTATGTTTTATTGAAAAGTGATTTAAACAATTTATTCTAGCGGACTTATATACATATAGATGTATAGGTAGAGTATGCGTGACACTCTAACGTATATATATGTATAGGTATATCGAAGCGTATGCGAAATGTTACACGGCCCCTATTTATCGGAGATAACATTTCTGGATATGACGAAGTTATATCCTTAAAATCGGTCTATGTTTCATTGAAGAGGGATTTAAAAACTTTATTCTGGCGGACTTATATACATATAGATGTACAGCGTAGAGTATGCGTTAGACACTTGCGAAGCGTATGCGAAATGTTACACGGCCCCTATTTATCGGAGATAACATTTCTGGATTTGACGAAGTTATATCCTTCAAATCTGTATATGTTTCATTGAAAAGGGATTTAAAAAATTTATTCTGGCGGACTTATATAATATAGATGTGTAGCGTAGAGTATGCGTTAGACTTTAACGTATATATATATTTATAGGTATAGCGAAGCGTATGCGAAATGTTGCACGGCCCCTATTTATCGGAGATAACATTTCTGGATTTGACGAAGTTATATCCTTCAAATCGGTCTATGTTTCATTGAAAAGGTATTTAAAAACTTTATTCTCGCGGACTTATATACATATAGATGTATAGCGTAGAGTATGCGTTAGAGTCTGAAGCTGGGATCACACGATTTGTACATTTGGCTAAAAAATTGTCAAATTCATAGACAAATCATGTGAACGCTAAATTACATTTGTCAATAATCAGAAAAGCCAAATATTTGCCTTCTTGTGGCAAATGAAAAACAACCCTGGTGGCCAAATCGTGTGAACGCAATGCTGCTACATAACCCAAATAAAAATTACGCAAATGACCAAATATCTGATTTGCTACTTGATGACAAATGCCAGTGTCAAATATACAAATATTTTTGAGCGGTATTGCCATTTCGTGCTTGTGAACCTTTGTATTTTTCAATTTTGGTAAAATTTTAATATTTAATAAAATATTCGTATCCGAAAACTACCGAAAAATATCACGTTATTTGAAAACAATAATTTTAAAATATTTGCTCAAACTGAACATTTGAAAACATGTACATATACGTATTCGACAGTAGCTAAGTGTGCAGAGAAGCGTGCGACTATTTGTAAGCTTTCATGAGGTCCCAGGTTCTTATGCCGGCAGACGAACATATTAAAAAGTATAATTAATTTCTGAGTATAATTAACTATGAAGAAGCATATGTGAAGTTCAGAATGAAAAATTTCAGAAAACCAAACGGAAAAGTATTCGTTGCACAACCCTTCGTGGCACTTTTCTATTCACCTTTCCTTCAGTTTTCGTATCTCTTTTCGCCGTTTTTGCTGGCTATACACATTTACATACATGCATATCGTCGTATAAAGTACAAAACCGCGTATCATCAAAATCGCGTAACTGATATTTACTGCCAAAAATTGGATTTGCTTACAGAAGCTGTTGGCTCAATCGTTAGCCATTCGTCCTGAAATATACTAGCCAGAAATGCGATTGCTTTATAAAAAAGAGAACCATTTTGAAATGTGAGTGTTTTTACTATGTAGATAATAATTTATGCATCCTCACATAGGCGGCTTTGCTTTTTGTTGATACGCGGTTTTGTACTTTAAACGACGATATACAGATTATTAAAGACGATCTAAATTACACTGTGTGACAACAAAAAATTTATATAGTTTTTTCGAGGTTCACACTTGTAGGTCAATTCAAGCAGTAAAATCTCCATACTCAGAATTTTAAATACACCCTCAAAATCTGGGCCTAAAGTCGAAAACCGCGTTTTTCAAGGGTGACGCACAAGTATACTTGCTCGTAACTTTATTTCTGTTTGCCCGGTGAAAAATACGTATATATGTATGTGATTAAAGACAAGACATTTCGCTGCTTACAACAACGTTTAAATTGATAATTTATCTTAAGAAATGGCAAAAGGAATCAGTGATTGGACTTTAAAAAAATTTGTGTGGTAGAATCTGGAAAAAATGTGATAGATTTCAAAAAAATGTGGTAGATCTCAGGTTTTCGATCAAACTTTGTACAAAAATTACAAAAAATCTGCAAGGTTTCGCCTAAATTGCAAACATTTTAATTAGAATCTAAAACAAAATTAATTTTAGTATAATAAAGTGCAAGATTGAAGTTGATAAAAATTGCGTTGAGTTTTGGCAATTTTTATCCTTGACAGTTTCGAACATATTTTGAAAGATTTCTGCAACCTTGCGAAGTGCTGCCAGCTTTTCTTTTTATCACATCACGACGTANTACTTGTGATTTGCCGATTTTGACAATTCTCAAGTAAAAGTAAACAACGCTTTAGAAATTTGAGATGCACTGAAATTTGCTAATCCTTTCACAAAAATCGCCGGTTTTTATCATTTTCGCTATTATTTTTTTTTTATAAATCATAAATTTTGCAATTTAACACAATAAAACCACGTTTGATGTCGAAAAATTGAATATTGAGAAAATTTACTCTTTTACAGTTTATTTTATCCTCCCATTCTGCCTGTTGTTAGTGTTTAGTGTTGGACAATTTTTGCTCTTAAAATTAAGAAAATTATGTTGAGCAAAAATAAAACTACTCAAAACGCGAATATGTGGTAGATTTCAGACCTTGTGTGGTAGATGTGGTAGATGCTCAAAAAAGTGGCAGATCTACAACAATGTGGTAGAAGTCCGATCACTGAAAGGAATCTTACAGAGTATATGCAAACTTTTAATTTTTAACATTTTTTCATTTTAAATTACGACTTGTCCGACTATTTTGTTTACTATTATACATACATAGGATGCCCATCGAATTTCTATTTATTTTTTTATTTCATGGCCCTAACCCCTAATTTCCTTACTTTTTATGAGAAATATTATTGCCTATTTTTATAGGTTTTTCAAAAATTATTTAAAGTTCGCGACTTCTCATTTTAGGTCAGAAAATGTGATTTTGTAGATTTATCAGTTTGATTGTACTACATATTTTGTAATTGTTGAAATAAGGAATCGTCAAAACTTGAAAAAGAAAATATATTTTTTTTTATTTGCTCAATGAAAATCCCTACAATCCAAGTATAACAATAGATTATTATACATCGTTTTAAAGGCCTATAAATCCTCTTCTCACAACATGTTCGATCTTTAAAATTTAATGAAAAATAGTCATTCAAAACTGATAAATGTACAAAACCGCGTTTTCTAGCTTAAAATGAAATGAAAGGTAT
Source organism: Rhagoletis zephyria (assembly GCF_001687245.7). Lineage (NCBI taxonomy): Eukaryota > Metazoa > Arthropoda > Insecta > Diptera > Tephritidae > Rhagoletis > Rhagoletis zephyria. The sequence goes on along the minus strand of NW_016157630.1, from coordinate 112,232 downwards.
TTTAAAAATTTTAGTTTTTTGAGGTGCTACCCCCTGAAATTTTTACATATAAGGAGAAAATATTTATCATTTAATATTAACTCAATTGACCCAGATTAACCTATGTCAGAAACGTGTTGGAATAATGAACCATGTATCGTGGTTCTGTGCGTTATTATCTACTTACTCGTACATGTAAAAAGTCTTAAATATACATACATATTTTAAAGGAACAAAATCAAACTTATTTTTAACCGACTTCAGAAAAAGGCGAAGGCTATCAATTATCAATTCGTCGGAATATTTTTTTAACGTATTTTACCGCATAACTTTGGATTACGTTAACCGATTTCTATAAGGAAAGGTGTTACCCCACAGGTGGTCCCATACTAATTTGGTTTAAATCCGATCATTGGATCATAGTTGTCCATTTATTTATGAATGATGAAGGCTGCACTGACGTAAAGTGATACTGTCGTTATCTCAACTTCGACCCATTTGTGGCACGGGTTAGACTAGATTAATTGAGCCAACATTTTTAGGGAATTACTTTTTCAATAAAGGTAACACACATCTACCTAACAACATCCACATTCTTTAGAATTTTTTTTGCTAAATTAGATGAGCTGCTTCGGGTTTTTAGCAAAATTTTTCCAATAATCAGCGAGAGCAATTTGAATAACGTTGGATAATATTATGAAGATTATGATTACTATTATTATTCTGATCTCCTATTATATGCCCACTCAAATATTCACAAATTAAAGCGCGAGCAGAAGCGCATTTATGATCGCATATTGCAAATGTTAAGATAATAAGAGCTGTAGAACTGAACCACTCACGAACAATTTTTTACAAGGGCGCGTAATTTCTGGCGTATGCCAATGACATCGACATCATTGCTAACAAAAACCTCGGAAAGTAGAGTTTCGTTTGCTTCGGAACCAGCATTAACACCGATAATGTCAGCATGGCAATCCAGCGCAAAATCACTCTAGCCAACAAGTCACTCATCATGCCCGAGCTGGTATATGGCGCGGAAGCTTAGACAGTGACAACATTCTATACGGCGGCTCTTGGAGTATTCGAGAGAAATATATTACGGACGATTTACAGGCCTCTACACATTGGCGACGGGAAGTACCGCAGACGGTGTTACGATGAGTTGTACGAGATTTACAACGAAATGTACATAGTGCAGCGAATGAAAATACAGCGGCTCCGCTGACTTGGCCATGTCGTTCGAACGCGAACCGACGTTCCAGGTCTGAAGTATTCAAGTAGAGAAGGACCTGGCTTCACGTGGCATTTCCAATTGGCGTTATTTGGCACTGAGAGAAATGACTGGTGTTCTTTATCGACATTGTACATACTTTATATAGCCTTGTTTGGTTTTCACAAAAATCGAATTAATGTTCGCAGAAAGGAGTTCCGCTTCTGCGGCAATACAGAAAATAGAATTCTACTTAGTGAGGGTTATATGTATACTGAATTAAAGAGAATCATATTTGCTATCAAACGAGACCAATTTTTTAAAATCCATGTATTGGTTTTCAAAAAATTTTGATTTAAAATCTTTTAATTTGAACTTTGACCCTTAATAACTTTTGTAGTTGTTGTTTCCGCAAAAAAAATATATATACCGTTATGTTCAGCTCAATCATCTCTATCGATCCCTATATTTTTTTTTTTTATTTGAGGATCGGGGCTATTCTGCATTTGTTCCAAAATTTTAATTCATAGTCGCGCCAAAATATCAAATGAGCACAAACGTCAAATCGAAATGTCACGCAACACAAGTGTTGGAAATTGAGTTATCTTTTTATGCACGCCGGTCAATTTCGGTTGGTCCCAAACAAGTTGTATGTGCATGAGAAATTTTTGACAGTAAACTGCCGGCGTGCGTGAATACGGTTGGCCTGTCAAGCTGCCAATTGAACAAATAAATCATGGAAACTCCCACGTGTAGTATGTTCAGAACATCCGGTATGGAAAAAGTGTTACAAAAAAGTAAACTCAGTGTTTGGGATGAGTGCAGGATGGCGCATAAAAAAAATTGAGGTTCTTGATCGATTATCCCGAGATTTGCATCTAATATTGATATTGCTCTCAGGAGATTTTACGCAAACATTGTCTGTAATACATACATACACTGCAGCCGAAATATTCTCGCGACAATTACTGCACATTTGGAACGGAAAGCTGCCAGTCAATGAGAGATTAAGACAAATTTTATTGCCTGATAATTTTTGTAACTTAGATGTATCGAAATGAGAACTGATCGAAAGAATGTTCCTTAATTAAGAAAATCAATTATAGTAATCACGATTGGCTCAGTGAACGAACTAGAATAAGGATTTCTATCACTGCACGTCTATACCTGATATGGCCGGTCGCATACGAACTGTCAGTTTTCTCACATGCGAAATCTTATCGCAGAGAAATTTTTGTACGTGGGCATTTGATCTCATATCATTCCAGTGAGAATTTGTTTTAAGTTTTTTATAAATGTTGCGAAAAATGTATTTTTTTGCTTGGTTGTACCTGAATAAGGTTTCTCCGAATAACACCACTTCTTCCCCACGCAGAATCAAAGCAAATATGAAAAAATAATTGCTAAACCCGTAGTTAGGTACGCGATAAATAGTACTAGATATCTTCACCTGCGATATATCTCTTACGATGTTTCGTATGCGAGCGCCCATAGCAGGTATAGACGTGCAGTCAACTAAATCATGTTCTTCAATCCAGCATTCAAAGTGAGGGAATAACATATACGTCGATAAACACCGTTGTGGAAACAGATGAAGCAGTTAATTAACCAACGGAATTTTTGAACTCGATTAATCTTCCAGGGATGACCCCACATACTGAAATTGAAAATAGCTGTGGCAATTATCATGTTGCGAAATATTAATCAGCCAAAACTCTGCAACGGCATGCGACTTGCAGATAAGAAATTTATGAAGAGCGTAGTGTAAGCAAAGATTTTAACGTGGCCTTTCAAAGCTGAAGAATTCCACTTATTCCGACCGATACACCATGTCAGTTTAAGAGATTGCAATTCCCAATTTGATTGACATTCGGAATCACAGTCAATAATGCTCCAGGTCGAACTTTGGAAAATTATGGTTTAGATTTAGATGCGGACTGCTTCTCAGATATTGCATGTGCTCATGTCGGCAAACCAGATATCCTTCAAATCTATGCAGATAATGAAAAAACGCCAAATATTGTCTTCACACAAATACTTATTACAAAATCAAACTTATACGAAAGGTATCCATTGTTTCGTTAATCATTTATCATCCATGTAACAGGCATATGCCACAGCAAAGCGTGGCAGGGTACAGCTAATATATATATGTATATATAAAAATGTTGTCTTCGTATGTCACGGTCGTCAAAACTCGAGAACGGCTGGACCGATTTGAATATTTTTTTTATTGTTCGGTATAATACCAGAACCAATGATATGGCAAAAAATTGGAGGGTTGCCACCTATTTGAACACTTTTAAACCCAATTATATTGATAAAATAAATAAATTATTACAATATGGATATCAAATTAAAGAGGTTTAATAAAGATAACTGCTGGTGATATTTTTGACAAGGGCTGCCACCTATTTGAAAATCGTAACTCAGTTATATTGATGGAGTAAAGGAAATATTGCTATGTGGGTTTCAAACTAAAGAGTTTTAAGAAGGCTTACAGTCGAACATATCTTAAAGGAGGGTCGCCACTTGTTCAAAAATTTAGCGCAATTCAATTGATAAACTAAATGATATATTACAATATAGATATTAAATTCAAGAAGTTTAAGAAAGATAACTGCTGGAAATATTTTTGAGTAAAATTGCCACATCTTTGAAAATTTAAACTCGGTTAGTTTGATAAAATAAATGAAATACGGTAATTTGGGTATCAAACTTTAGATTTTTAAGAAGGCTTACAACCGAAAATATGTTTGTGGAGGATTGCCACCTGTTTGAAAATTTAACTCAATTTAATTGGTATAGGTATCAAATTAAAGAGGTTTAAGAAAGAAGACTTTTGGAAATACTTCTGAGGACGGTTGCCAGCTATTTCAAAATTTTAACTCGGCTAAATTGATAAAATAGATGAAATATTGCAATGTGGTTACCAAATTAAATAGGTTTCAGGAAGATAACTGTTGGAAATATTTTTTAGGGAAGTTGTCACCTATATGAAAATTTTAACTCAATTAAATTAAATTGAGTAAACAAATGAAATATTGAAATGTGGGTAGCAAACTAAAGAGTTTTTAAGACTAACAGTAGAAAATATGTTTGAGGAGGGTTGCCACCTGTATGAAAATTTAACTCAATTAAATGGGTAAAATTAATGAAATGTAACAATATCGGTACCAATCTAAAGGCATTTAAGAAATCTTGATTTCTAAGTCTGTATCTACATATGGGTATTTCCATACGTCGCATACGTGACAGTCGTACGTTTCAATGTGATACAAACAAGGAATACCATTTGTTTTCTTTAACTTTTTTGGGCCATTGTATAGCAAACAATTAGCTCTATATTTAACCGAAAAATGAAAACAATCGAACTGCTTGGTCCTGAAATATAAGCATTTAAAGAGAGTGTCGTTACGTGACAAAAATGGAAGTCGATTTTTTCTTTTCTTACCAAATCGCAAAACTCTGCGAATCGTGGGTGGCTATTTTCATGAAACTTATTTTAATATGATTTGGAGCAATTCTAGTTGTTTTTAGAGTTTTTTGAATTAATGCAACTTGTTTCAATTTTCTTTTACAACCCCAAGTGTGAAACGTCACGTAAAGTGGCGTCACGTGACATAAATTTCCATCGTTATATTTTTGTTAATATTGCTTTTAAATGAATTTTTAACGCAAATAAAACATGTATTTTATGTCGAATATACTTTATATTTTGACTTCAGCGGGAATTTGTTGGAAATTTATGATTTATTATGTTTCAACTACATACGCCAAATTCAAACCAAATCGGACTATAAATACGGTTTTTCGAAATATCTCGACCTTGGCGCCACGTAGGAAGACCATTTTACGCAAACATGATTCTACTTACATAGCCAGTATATATTATAAAAAGCAGACAAATCGGCCCGTAAATACGTTAGATATAAGACTTTTATTTTTTTTGTCGTGGTAGATCTTCCGATGGAAACACACATATATAAAATTGTTGTGTTCGTTTGTCACGGGCATCAAAATCCGAGAACCGCTGAACTGATTTCAATATTTTTTTTTTGTATTGTTTGGTATAATACCAGGATCATTTATATTACAAACACTTGGAGAGTTGCCACCTGTTTGAAAATTTTTAAATCCAGTTATATTGATAAAATAGATGAAATATTACAATACGGGTATCAGATTAAAGAGGCTTAAGAAAGATAACTGCTGCAAATTTTTTTGAGAAGGGTTGCCACCTATTTGAAAATTTTAACTCAGTTAAATAGATAACGTAAATGAAATATTGCAATGTGGGTATAAAATTAAATAGAAAGTTATATGCTGGGATACTTTTGAGGAGGGTTGCCACCTGTTGAAAATTCAACTCAATTTAAAGGTACAATCAATGACCTATTACAACATAGGTGTCAAATTAAAGAGGTCTGGGAAATATGACTGTTGGAAATATTTTGAGGAGGGTTTCCACCTATTTGAAAATTTTAGTTCAGTTAAATTGATAAAATAAATGAAGTATTTCAATATGGGTATCAAACTTTAGATTTATAAGAAGGCTTGCAGCCGAAAATATGTTTGAGGATGGTTGTTATCTGTTTTAAAATTTAACTCAATTTAATTGATAAAATAATAATAATTTATTATATAGGTGTCAAATTAAAAAGGTTAAGAAATATGACTATCGGAGACATTTTTGAAGAGGGTTTCCACCTATTTAAAAATTTTAACTCAGTTAAGTTGATAAATAAATGCAATATTGCAAAGTGGGTATAAACTTAAATAGGTTTCAGAAAGATTACTTTTGGAAATACTTTCGAGGAGGGTAGCCACCTATTTAAAAATTTTAACTCGGCTAAATTGATAAAATAGATGAAATATTGCAATGTGGTTACCAAATTAAATAGGTTTCAGGAAGATAACTGTTGGAAATATTTTTTAGGGGGGTTGTCACCTATATGAAAATTTTAACTCAATTAAATTGATAAAATAAATGAAGTATTGCCATGTGGGTGTGTAAACCAAAGTGTTTTAAGAAGGCTTACAGCAGAAAATATGTTTGACGAGGGTTACCACCTGGTTGAAAATCTAACTTATTTTAATTGATAAAATAAATGACACATTACAATAGAAATATAGCTGTAGGAAATATTTTTGAGGAGGTCGGCCATCTATTTGAAAATTATAACTCAGGTAAATTGATAAAATAAATGTAATATTGCAATGTCGGTAACAAGCTTTAGATTCTTATAAAGGTTTACGGCCCAAAAAAAATTTGAGGAGGGTTGCCACCTGTTTGAAAGTTTAACTAATTTAAATAAATGCCTTATTAAAATATAGGTATTAAATTAAAGAGGTTTAAGATGGATGACTGTTGGAAATATTTTTGGGGAGAGTTGCCACCTATTTAAAAGTTTGATCACGACAGCTTAGTATGTTGCACCAATGTATTTTCAGTATAAAGTGATAAAATAAATAAACCAACGAAAAATTAGTCCTTTGTCAAATATGTTTGATTTATTATTATTTATATATGGATATCTACAAACGTAAAGCAGATACGGACGATGTGTGGTGGCTGACGGTCGTTCCTGGTTGAATACGGGAAAATAAGTACCCGCGCTATTTTCAATAGAATTGAGTTCAACCTCAAAGCAGTAAAACTATTTGGAGGGGAAGTTAAAAGATAGCTAATTTGGCGGGAAAAATTTATGGCAGTTTCTAATAAATACATGTGTACATGTGTGCGTACATATGTATATTATAAGGCATTAAGGTGGGCCGCCTTGGAAAACCCACGCAGAATCACTCTGAGTAGGCAATTCGGGAGTAAAGTCCGAACAAAAACCGCACTCTATAAGTCACTCATCATGCCCGAGCTTTTATATGGCGCAGAAGCTTAGACAATGACAACATTCGATGAGGCGGCTCTTGGTGTATTCGAGAAAAAGATCTTACGGAAGATTTACAGGCTTCTACGCGTGGGCAGCGGGGATTACCGTAGACGATGGAAAGGTGAGTTGTATGAGATTTACAACGAAATGTACAAGTGCAGGGAATGAAAATGCACAGGCTCCGCTGGCTCAGATATGTCGTTCCAATAGGAACCGGAGTTCCAGGTGTGAAAGAATTCAACTCGCAATCTGCTGGTGGTAGAAAAATAGGGAGCCCCCACTGCAATGGAGAGACCAAGTTGGCACAGAGAGAAATGACTGGCGTTCTTTGTCGAGCTCGGCCAAAATGGCTTAGGCGGTTACAAAGCCAAAGTAGAAGAAAAATATGCAAATGATAAATGACAGAGTTGGGGGACCTTCTTCTTGGATGCGCCAGGAGGAGCTAGGAAAATATTCCTTATCATATGGATTCTGTGGATTCTGGCAACGGTTCGATCAAAAAATTACATTACCTTAGCTATCGCTTCGTCTGGAATTGCTGCGACACTGTTACCAGGAGGAAGCATTGCCAATTCACCTCTTGAGCTACCATTGAACATATAAATCTTCGAAACTCCCACGTGCAATATTTCCAGAGCATCCGGTATGGAAAAAGTATTACAAAAATTTAAACTCATTGTTTGGGATGAGTGCACCATGGCACATAAAAGGTCGCTTGAGGTTCTTGATCGATTGTTGCGAGATTTGCGTGAAAACGTTCCATCATTCGAGAATGCATTGATATTGCTCGCAGGAGATTTTACGCAATTACGCGATTAACACTAGCGGACGAGATAAATACTTGCCTGAAATAGTCAACATTGCGATAAGACGAACATACATACACTGCAGCCGCAGTATTCTCGCGACAATTACTGGACATTGGGAACGGGAAGAGAGATTAAGACGAATTTTATGGCCTGATAATTTTTGAAACTTAAAAACATCGAAAGGAGAACTGATCGAAAGGATGTTTCTTTATTAAGAAAATTAATTATAAGAATCACGATTGGCTCAGTGAATGGGCTATTCTTGCTGCGAAGTATATGGATGTCTATCAACTAAATAATAGTGGTATTGACAACAGTCGTTGCTTGAGTTGATCTGCTCTTTTACCAGACTGCTAGGCCAATTGCCCCCCACATACTGAAATTGAAAATAGGTGTGCCGATTATCGTGTTGCGGAATATTAATCAGCCAAAACTTTGCAACGGCACTCGACTCTCACTTAAGAAATTGATGAAGAAAGTAGTGTAAGTAAAGATTTTAACGTGGCCTTTCAAAGGTGAAGAATTCCCATGATTCCGACCGATACACCATGTCAGTTTAAGAGATTGCAATTCCCAATTTGATTGACATTCGGAATCACAATGAATAATGCTCCAGGTCGAACTTTGGAAAATTATGGTTTAGATTTAGATGCGGATTGCTTCTCAGATGTTGCGTGTTCCCGTGTCGGCAAACCAGATATCCTTGATATCTATGCAGAGAATGGAAAACAACAAATATTGTGTGCACACAAGTACTTATTACATAACTAATGTGACCAACCGTACTTCTTTCAGAAGTACAGTACTTCTTTTTTCGCTCTTGTACTTCGTACTTCGAAGTACAGGCTAATGTACTTCTTTGCGATATTTTATACTTCAGAAGGGAGATTCTGTAACCAGTTAGCGAGAATTTTCGGATCGCTATCGCACTTTGCGATTGTCGCTAACTGGTTGCACAATCTCCCCCCGGGTCCTGTACTTATCCGATCTTCAGGACGATCGTCACATGACCTGGGCGATAAATTCGTTCAAAACATTAAAGTCGCCGGGGACCGATGCCATCATACCTGCGCAGCTGCAAAGGGCTCTGAAAGTGTCGTGCAATATTGGTTGGATCCAAGGCTTGGATGTACATCTCCAAGGCTTGGAGGATCGTTAGTGTTGCGTTCATCCCGAAGGCCGGAAAAGGCTCTCATGCTTCCCCTAGGGATTTTAGGCATATAAGTGTCTTCGTTTTTGCTAAAAACGCTAGAGAGACTGATAGAGCTGTACATAAGAAGCGCGATTCCTCGTGACTGTCTCTCAAGAGTTCAATATGCTTATTGCAATGAAAGGTCGGAGAATACCGTCCTGCACACATTGGTAAAGTGGTCAAACCAAGCCTTCGCGCATGAAGATTATGTAATAGGGGCCTTCTTCGATATCGAGGGGCCTTCAACATTGTCAGTCCAGAGGCAATAGTCAAGTATACTTATGATCTGTGGGTTGAGACCAACCTAATAAGGCTTATCTACAGCTTACTTTGTAACAGAACTGTCGCGGCAGAGTGGGGGAGCGTCTGCACTCAGTGCAGAGCCATTACTCTACAAGGTGGTGTTCTCTCTCCCCTGCTCTGGATTGCGGTTGTAAACGACCTTCTGAAGAAACTGGAAAAAGTGGGATGTCGGGTGATGTTGTGGAACTTTTGGTTAAGGGTCGATTTATAGACACCCTTTTTGATCTGGCTCAAGGGTACCTGAACCAGGTAACTACGAGGGTAATCAACGGCGGCTGTCGTGGAAGCCTAACATTGAGGAAAGGGTAGGAAAGGTGGAGGTTGCCTTGTGCTACTGTAGGGGAGCTATCGGTAAAAGGTGGGGTCTCTCGGCCAAAATAATTCATTAGCTCTAGGAAACTAGATTTAAGCCTTTATTGTCTGGTGGAACTCACTAGAGCAGGCTACACTTGTAAAACAGGAATTAGCGGAGCATTAGGAACCACACCTATACTGGTGCTTAACATACATATGCTGAACACGGCGCCTGCAGATACTGCAGACTGAATTGCCGCAGCACGAACTGCTATTAGGCTAAGGGAAACCGGGTACTTTTGTGAGATAAAAAAGGAAAAGAAGACGTTTCTCTGCTGCAGCAAATGTTTTTATAGGGCACTTTAAAACAGGCTACCTCTCACGGGCTGGCGATAGGGTTCTTACAGGCCATTGTGCGATTGGTATTCATGTGGTGGGACTAGGAATTTCAACTGATGGTTTCGTATCAGCTGGCAAGGGGAAGATGAAGTGGAATCATGTCCACAATTAACCGCATTCGCAAAATTGTAATCGGCTCGCGGCGTTAACTTAACCCAACCTTAGCTGTACTTCATTGAGCTATGAAATAGTTGGTCACATTATACATAACCAAACACATATGAAACCTATGTTTTTTTCGTTAATAATTTATCATCCATATAACAGGAATATGCCACAGCAAAGCGTGGCAGGGTACAGCTAGTATGAAATAAATTAATTAAATATAATATCAATACATTGTTTTATTTCGCCGTTAGCAGTTGTTCTTAAACTTAACTACATACAATTATATATAAACTCAAAGGTATTTTTGTGCTCTTTCTAGTGAATATATCGAATATATGTAGTTAATTACGTATTTTTTTTAAAGAACAACATAAGAATTTTGTTTACATATTTTGACAGATTCTGCATTAAAAATTATGTCAAAATGCAAAGAACTTTAGTGTCGACTTAATTTGTACTACAAATATACCCCAATAAAACCACTTAATAGCCACTTGAATTAATTTTTCTGTAAACAAATCGTTTTACCTAGAAAAACCAAAAATCAGCTTTTGTTGTTCACACACCGTGAAAATCCTTATTACGTCGATGCATAAGGTTGGTAGTACTGATAAATTTGGTTGCATGCGAAGAATAATCGGCCTTAAGTTTTGTAATGTTGTGTTACGTTTAAAGATTAAATTAGTGGTGACATAACCATTTCCATAACCGTAACCACATTAACTACACAGGTACACAAAACAAAAATCGATGAATGGTTCCTTTGACCAAACCTAGTCTGTTATATGTTTTTGGGGTCGCTGAACACGAATCTGAAGTCCGTTTTGCTCCATCATGTCTAGATTTTTTTCTAACCTCAAAAAGCATCTCGGATTTTACGTGACAGAGAACCTGTGGTATTATCGATTATAGGTATCATAACCATAAACAGGGCTGAGTTCCAAAACGTCAGTTTCAAAGCAACTATACAAAGTCACGCATTCCTAAACGCAAATGTGTAATTTTTGACGATGTGGCATGTCCAAAAAAGTATAACTGCGCATCGCTAAACTAATTGATACTTTGATGACATTTCGAAGTAAACAATGACCGACGTCGAAGGGTAAGATTACATTTTTCTATCTTAATATATTGCTATATTGAATATTTAAAATATGCAGCGTATGTATATGGTTGCAATGTGTCGCAACTCTGCATATGCAAACAGTGAATACCGCAGTACAAAATATGTACATCAAATTAAATATAATAACTTGTACTTTCTTAATAATGTAAATTTCTTTTGCATTAATCGAGAAATTTTGTTAAAAAAGGTTATTTTATGAAAAAATACGAAATTTCTTTTCGTTTTTTAGTATTTTTGGATTAAAAATATAATAAAGCATATAAATTATTATTAATTAAAATTTTTTGAAACGCAACCACGCGGAAAAGCTTGTGCTAATTATATTGATAATAGAACGTGGAAGCTGGCACGTTACCTAAATTCTCAAGTAACATCAAATCCACAAATGAATACATTGCTTGTAATTCCATCAATATCGCCATGTATAAATTTTAGTTCACACAAAAATAGAGCTTTCGCACGAGCATTTGTTTGGTTTTTCAACACCATTTATAATTTTCTTTTAATAAAATCACGATTTGTATAACGTATTTATCTAATAATAATGCAGCATACAACCCTGAAATCTAGGAAAAAGTCTGAGGAAGGCCATTAAATAGCAGCACACAACCAAGTGCCTTCCCAAGGGTTAATATAGCTACAACAACAACGATTACTACAACAACAACCCAAAAAGGTTAACTACTGTCTATACCAGGCCTTCCCAAAGTAGGTGACGCGTCACCCTGGAGTGCCGCGAGCGTATGCCTGGGGTACCGCTAGTGACTAGAGTATACTAGTGGTGCGGGCAAATTCTTTAGTCTTTCCATACACAACGCAAGCGGCTTGATCAACTTCAACATGGCGGCCAGAAAATTAAAAAATTTTGATTTTTTATTAAAATTACCTTCAGCGGCTCATCAAACCCCATACACAACACGAATAGCTTGTAGTAAAGGGATATTTCGCTCTTAAGCATAGTTCCCCAGTACGTTTTGTGAACGTAAAATTGAATTAGAAAATTTTCAGAAAAATAGCCGAAAACGTACCCTTTTCACAACCACTTTCGGTACTTTTGTAGACCTAATCCGCGTTTCATCCACCATTCCTCCCGTTTTCGGATTTTTTGCTGGCTGGGCTGTTCTCGTAACAAGCGCAGTAGCTTCGCGCACGTGTATATATTACTTATTCTTTGGAAGTTAGCAATCACTCTGTCAAGGAGCGAATCAACACGATTTTAGAGGCAGTCTTCTCGTGTTAATGAGGTACCCATTCGCAATGCAAATCGAAGAAGAACGAACTATTTCAGACTTGCGCCACTAGCGACGAAATTTTTGAAGCTATCGACAAATTTGTACAGAACAATGGTTTGAAATGGCGCAAGTGTGCGGATATTTGCGGTGATTGGAAAAACGAAAGGAGCGATGTCTAGGATGAAGAAAGAGGCAGAAAACGCTACGAGAAGTCTCTGTATGATCCCTCGGTATTCCCTGGCGACTTGAAAGATGCCGCCCTTATTGGATGACGCTGCGAAGATAACAGAGGCCTGCAAAATTAAAATAGGTACAACTTTGGTTTTTTCTAGCACGTCGAGATTTTTTTTTATTGGTGACATGTACATTTTAGAATTCCTAGGAATTTGCATGAAAACCCCATAAATAAACAAAGTTATCAGAAAGAAGAATGTAACTTCGAATTATCGCTAAGAAAATTGATAACAGCCGGTTTCACTTGCAGTTTTCATATGATATTCAAAAAATTAAAATCACTTATCACTTAAATTGCTTTCGTGAAATTGGCTGTGAAAATTACTTTCTTAGCTTCAACGCGCATTACGAGCGTTAACTTGGAAGGTTTAGAAAAAACCATTGTCGAATATTTTCCCAACATTGACTTCGAGGATGTCTACAGCTGGATAATAAACCCGTTTTCCATGTGACCCGAAAAGTAAACCTACTGGGATGACAAATTAAGATTTTGAAAACCTTCTGGACATCAGTGACGACAGCACTTTCAATATTAAATTATACGAGAGTTCTGGATGCAAGTGATGCAGAACACACTGCTGTTGGCAAGATTTCGTTAAAAATACTAGTGACTTTTAGGCCCTTATTATGAGTTGCATTCGATTTTCGATCTTCGCTGGTTATCGAAGATTGAACATCGAAAGTGAAATTATGAGCTCTGCAACCGTGTCGAAGTTTTCGTTGAGTATCGAATTTTCTGTCGAACAGAATTTTGCTTTCGAGGGTGTGCGAAGTGTTAGAAAATTGTATGATTTTGTATTTGTTTTTTACTGGCGGCTAGACACTAATTTTAAACAATTTTAATTAATTTCATGCAGTTCTAACGTCGTGAATATTAAACACAAGCTCGAAAGGCTGGTTTTACATGTGAAAGAAAATCCTAATACTCAGCTGGCACGATCTCTGGGAACAAAATCGTAAGCTGTTGATAGTTTTAAAATATTTTAAATAGATTAAGCTCACAAGCGCCTCTTTAGAGAATCGGAAGATTTTAATAAATCTGTAGGCAAATTTCTTAAATATATTTTATGTCAAAATATATTCGAAAGAATACACTTAAACCCTCTTAAACATTTTCTACTTCTGGCCTGTTTACCAAGCTCTCATCTTCTGACGAATCGTTGAACCAGAACTCCGCTGTACTCATTTTTACCACGTTTTTATAAACTCGCTTTCTTTTTTATTTCATTTTAATTTGCACAAATTTACATTCTTATATATAAGCACACTATTTAGTTTGCTCGATTTGTAGACAGCGGTGAAAAATATACTGTTGTAAACAACCTAACCGAGCGAAATTCACAATAGTGCTATTCTTCATCGAATGAGCGTCATAATACCATATGAAAATTCGTTCGATCAGCACTTTCGAACACAATCGAATGCAACTCATAATAGGGGCCTTACTTTTACATTTCTATGTGAGACTGCATTTTCAACAAATGCTTACATAAACAAGTAATTTTTAAGCACAAAAAAACCGATTTCAATTCCCATCTAAGAATTTAAGATTATCGTTAATCTATTCATGATCCAATGATCGGATTTAAACCAAATTAGACCACCTGCCAGATAACACCTTTCCTTTAAAAAAGAATTATAGTAATCGGTTAACGTGTTCAAAAGTTGTGTGGTAACATACATAGAAAAAAATAATAAAAAAAATATTCCGATGAATTGATAACCTTAACCTTTTTGTGAAGTCGGTTAAAAACAATGGTGTATTTCAGCGTCAATTGATTTCAGGGTAAAATTGTCAAAGCTCCCAATAAACTTAAAGGAAATAATGAAATCATCAAAACAATTTCAGTCCTCACATTAAAGCTAAAGGAGCATAAAGTTTCCATTGTGTTTTCTTGTTTTCGTAGACATTTGAAGAGTAGGGGTGCCGCGAAATTTTTTTAGCACAACAAGGGTGCCGAGGTGAAAAGAGTTTGGGAACTCCTGGTCTATACTTTTGGCGATACAGCAACGAATCAACATCGCGGGTGGCTGTTCTGCTTTGTCTCCCGAATGCAAAGATGCCCTGCGAGAAATATATACATATCTTTGTTATACTTGAAAATGCTTTTGGTGGAATGAAACGCCTTTTCTGTTGTAAGGCATTTAAAACAGGAAATACGCTATTAAAAGACCTTTTTTAATATTTTAATATGTGTATGCATTTGTGGGACTGCCGCTCCTTTAATTCAATACAGTCAGAACTTAAAAAAAAACTAAAAGTCGAGAAAAACGGCTTAAAAGTTTTGAATTAACATATACTCCCATATCAAAAAATTAATACATATTTTGTTCTAGTGAGCTACTGGTAAATGGTACAGCTATGAAATTGTTACACAAAATAGAAGACGGGTTAACGTTTATTCTTGCATACTTAACCCGATTTTTTCTTTGGGGTTATGACATTTTTTTAGTAAATCAGCGTCACACATACTTATGTATACATCGTCACCTGAAGTGCAAAAAGACGTAACAAACATCGTCGCTTAAATACAAAAAGTCGAAACTAATAAAAAATTCAAAATCCAGTTTTTGATTGATATGGTGGATTTCATCGAATTACAACTCCCACATAATTTTATGAAAAAAAAGGCGTGAGTACTAGGTACTCATGAAATTTGATGTGTATACATATGCGAACGGCAAAGCATAAAAGTACGTTTACATACTCGTATAAATATAATCTCAATCAAAGCTAGTTAGCTGTCAAATTGGTTGTGCTTGTTATTCACACAACTCGAGGAAAAGTTAAACTTCTTCTCTGTGCCACCGTGGTCACTTTTTTTTGCAACACATATTAGGCCATTTAAATATATTTTAACTGAATATTTTATTAAAAATACCTTTACAAACCTATTTTCCTTACTAGCGTCAATTTTTGTTTACTTTAACATTTGACATTCCTCCTCTTCTTCGCAAGTATAATCGATAAAACTGGGTTGGACACCAAAAAGTTATCGGTTTAATCTGAGATATTTTTAATTATAATTTTGCATGGCTAATCTCTTTTTCTAATAACAGATTAGGGAGTCAAGCTCGAAAATTAGGATAATATTTTTATATATAAAGGCGATTCAGTTACACACATACAAATGTAGGTTAGGTTAGAAATTAAACATTAATTTCACTTAATTTTATTCATTTTGCTGATTTAATTTTTTTATTCATTTTCATTTTTAATTCTTTTAATACATGAAATTATCGGTATGATTGATAAAATATACTTGTAAATACTTGTGACTCAAGGGCGTTAAAATATCTTGGAAACACCGCATATAGGTAGATTTTCAAGTTTTATGCGGCAAAAAATATTTTATTGCCTCTATCTACTCAAAATTTTTTATCAAATGTAAAATTGAAATAATTTGTATTACAGATAGGTTATATTAGTGAAATATATGTATTGCCAATAATTTACTATTTAAATATATTGACTACCTTTATCTATAAAATGTGTGTACACTATCATTGGTTAATTAGTTTTCGCTTTCAGAATCTTCGCTGGCCTCAAACTACTCCTTTGTCACATCTTTGAGAACGGATTTAGAGGGTAACAGCAGCTTTATTGTGTCTGGGGAAAACGATTTGATATTTTTTCTTTTTTTGGTCATGAACCGAAATACTGCTTAAAAACGAGTCCGAGCTCATCAACAGCCGGTTATATATGTCACGGTTACATACTTCACGAGAAAACTTCCGGGAATAATTTTCTCGGTAGTGTTTGTTGTGGGCCTCTTGAGCCTCCCCGATAATTGTCCTATTGTTAATAAGGAATTAGTATCTTGTGCATTGTGGGTGTCATAGGATGCCATGCCGTCGTCGATTCGCCACTTCTCGCTCGCTATGTTTGAGTTCCGGTCGCTTAACGAAAAATTTTGCATGTGAAGGCAACAACAAAGTTAGCTAGCACGGATAGACGATAGCAAGTTTGGCTGTACCTCATTGAGTTCGTTCGTTTCGCCACTTGCTAACTGATGGCGAATCGATGACGGCTAATAATCAATTGTAGCGCATTTCCTCTTACTATGCATATGCCTAAATGTATGCAACCATTTGGCAAGCAAACACAGGGTGCTTCTAATGAAAATAAAAATGTTATGCCGAAATACACATGCTAAGCCCTTCGAAATTTTGTGCTGGGATATGCGTTACAGCTTAGCAAATTTTACCCCTACCGAAACCAAAGATGTATACACATCAAAAAAAAATATTAGTCACGACTGTTTCCATTTCAGTTACGATGTTGTTACGTCTTTTTGCATTTCAGGTGACGATATATAAAATATTTTATATTTCCTACCGGGCTGCTCATGCGGAGCAGTTCTCTTGCGCTCAACAACGCAGCCACAGTTTTACTTTTGCCGACCCCCGATGTACATACATACATACATACGTATATGTTTATGAATGCTGTTCAGCGTTGCCACTTTGGTAAATTGTTACCAAAATTGGTAGAAAAAAATTGGGTTGGTAAAAAGGTAAATTTTGTCTCATTTTGGTAGATTTTTGATGAACTTTCCGTTCCCGATTTATTTTTCGTAGTTATCTTTAAATATATTAAAAATTTCTTTGCATACATTTTATATAATTACATACGTATAAATGTATATCGATATAAGGCGAACATATCTCGCTCCATTCAAACTAATTTTACTGGAATCCCGAGGAGCTTTTGATTGCCTAAATCTTTTAAATGATTATTTAAATATAACAAAAAAAATTGACAGGTATGTAATTACGCACTATGATTGTTCGCAAAAAAATTAAATCAATACCATTTTTTATCAATGGAAAAAAAATAAAAAAATCAACGGGAATTTTAAGTAGCACATTGTTGGCTATACTCAAATAGTATTTGCTTTAAAACTCCATACCTTAAATTGTTCTAAAAATTCAGAGTAAAAAATTCGAAATTTAGAAGAAAATTTTTGGAATTTTTCTATATGTTGTATATAGTTTGAATCCTCGATTTTTATGGATTTAGTTAAAGCAATAAAAAATTTTTACTCGAAAAATACTGCGAATATTAAAAAAAATCACTTTTTTGAGTCACGGTATTTGTCTATAATAACTCGGGTTGAAGTTTTTCAAATAATGAAGTTTCATTGTTGCCTTTAGTTTCATCACTTTCGCTTTTGTTTGAAGGAAACTGAGAATATGCCAATAATATGACTCAAATACCGTATAACTAGTTAAATAAAAAGTTCTTAAAAACAATTTTAATTCTTATTGAAATAACTAAAAAAATAAAGAAAAGTATAGTTTTAATTAAAATAAATAAAAAATAACAAAACTATAGTTTTGATTAAAATAATTATAAAAAGTTATTGGTAGATATTTCCCAGATTTGGTAGATTTTTTTCAAGTGGATGGTAAATATTTTTTTTCGTCAGTGGCAACCCTGATGCTGTTGTCGAATAGCGGCAAAAATTTATGTATGGTGCTCTCTCGCTGTTGGGAAAATTTTTGGAGTCTCGCTGTGGGCGCTGCTGATCACTATGTGTGATGAGCAGGGAACGGATTTTTAGGACCTAAAAACCTATAAAAAAGGCAAAATAAAATAACGAAATAGGCTGGAAATGGCAAAATAAAATAGCGAAAAAGGCACGAAAAGGCACTAGGTGTTGCAAAAAAGGCAAAAAAAGGCAAAACAAAATAGCAAAAAAGGCAGGAAAAGGCAAAAAAAAAGCAAAACAAGGCACCTAAAAGACAGAAAATACCAAGAACAATCAAAAAATACATTTATATTACAAGTAAAAAGAGAAAAACTATGAACTAGTTTCATTATATGAAAAATTTGTACTTTGAATCTTTGACTATTTTATCCTTTCGGGTTTCTAACTCATAAAACTTTAATCTGTATAGTTGTAGTAACATTGAACCACAAGATGCCTTTTGAAGTTTTCTGGCAGCATTTTCATTCGATTTTCGCGAAGAAAAGCCTTGAATGTACTAAATGTGCGCTCGACGTAAGTTGATACAAGTGGAGCCCAATTTAAATATGGAACGTTTGAAACGTTCATATTATCAGGAATAGGGGCGTTTTCCTCGCCCTTTATAATTCTATCAACACCCCTTATTGTCTCCAAGCCTTCGTTAGCTGAGAAAACGGCTTTGAATTTTTCCAACACCAATTTGCCAAGAGGTCTCTGCGCTTCTATAAGCCGCATGGGCAATGTGTATATTTTTTAATCTTAAAAAAAAAAAATGTAAATGCTATAATCACTTTTTTAAAGGTAGAAAAGGCAAAAAAGGCAAATATCTTAAAAAAGGCAAAAAAAGGCAAATATCTTAAAAAAGGCAAAAAAAGGCAACATCAAATGTGTATATATGGAATCAGGGAAAGCTTAATCGTGGACATTCTTAATCGAATATACTCTATCTCTTTAGCAGAAAAAAATGCAATTTCCATAAAATCCGTTCCCTGGTGATGAGTATATCGTCGCTTCCTACGAAGAGTAGCACACCTCGAATTACCGTGGAAAGTAGACATTTCATTATTCGCGTCGAAAAGTAGCACATTTCAGATTCTCGCGTGGAAGACTAGCACATTTCATTATTTGCGTGGAAGAGTAGCACATTTCAGATTTTTGTGTGGAAAATTAGGACATTTCAGATTCTCGCGTGGAAGACTAGCACATTTGAGATTATCATAAATTTATTTTTGATTTGATTTGTCAACCAAATTCGTCGACCAAATACGAAATCAAATTTATTTGTGATTTGATTTGTAAAGTGACTCAATTTTAGTCGTTATTTTTCAACTAAATACATAATAGTGGGATTCATGAAACGTCGCAAAGTTGTTGTAAATGTCGCATTTGTTGCAATATTTGCCATCTTGCGACACAGGTGATTACTTTTGTATGGAAACTTTCTTGCGAAAAAATTGCGATATTGCCATAGTAATTGAGCTGGCAATCATTGCAAAGTCAAAGTCGCGCAACGCATGTTTTTTTATTGTCTTTTAATACTTCAAGAAAAAGTATATTAGTTAAGACTGCTTCGAAATATAATTTTAAAAACTTTTCGTTTTCTCTAACGCGTGGCTTTAGGCGGGTATAAGCTAGTATATATACATAGATGAAAAACAATGATCGTATAAAAGGATGTTATACTTATGAACGCTTGCTGTCAGTTTTAACTGATTATTGGTAATGAAAATGGCGAGCCCCACGATGCCAATATAAAAGCCGTTCCAAGGTCCCAAGTAGGCATATATTTAGAAAAAGAAACTATGTACCAACTTGGTGTATAGAACAGGCTTTCCCAAACTGGGTGCCGCTAGTGGCTAGAGTATAGAAGTGGTGCGGGCAAATTCTTTGAACTTTCCATACACAACGCAAGCGGTTTGATCAAACTTCAACATGGCGGCCAGAAAATCAAAAAATTTTGATTTTTCTTAAAACTACCTTCAGCGGCTCGTTAAACCCCATACACAACACAAATGGCTTACAGCAAAGGGATATTTCGCTTGGTTTGTCAAGCCACTTGTGTGGTGTATTTCGGTCTTCAGCGTAGTTCCCTAGTACGTTTTGTCAACGAAAAGTTTAACCAGAAAATTGTCAGAAAATAGCCGAAAACGTACCCTTTTCACAATCATTTTCGGTATTTTTGTAGACCTAATCCGCGTTTCATCCACTTTTCTTCCCGTTTCGGGCAGCAGCTTCGCGCTCGTGTATACGTTACTTATTCTTCGGAACTTCACAATCACACTGGGAAAGAGCGAATCAACACGATTTTGGAGGCAGTTGGGAACGAACCTATAAAAAGTTTGAAAACTTGTGAATTTTTTAG